>NC_143257.1:83042155-83345185 GCF_984573655.1 Nuphar pumila
GCATTAGTTTTAGGTTCAACGATGTATGAATGTATGAATGAATAGACATTGTTTTGACAAGTCCTACATAACCTTATAAAAGGCATCAAGATCGGTATACTATTGGACCGATAGGGCAAAGACCTGTGTTGTATAAGCACGACTAAGCTAAGCTCAAGGAGCTCGAGCTTGGATTAGTGGGATACGAATGTGCCAAGTCTTGGAGTCTTGAGCAAAATGTTCAACTCGTGGCTCTGAGGAGGCTTTCGCGATATACGCTAAGCCATGGAGACTTGAGCGTCGTAATTGTGAAGTGTGACCCTGAGTGCTTTGTGCATTTTCATGAGTGGATACTTGATGTGATTGAATGTTTTCCTAACAGACCAGCAATGGTTCTGACCCCATTTAATGGGGAATACAAGTGTTGAACTCGCGATGCGATATGCGGAGCAAGGCGGTATCGAGTTCTAGAGTTTCTCTAGACAGTGTTGCACCGCTTCTTTTATAAAACTAATATTGTTTTTCCAAGCAGTGATGTTTGTAATAAACAACTTGATTTAATAAATGGAACACCTTGGTGGTCAATGAGTGCTTAGCCACATACTTGTAACTTGTCATGAGTTTTCTAAAACCGATGACTCATTATTGTTCATTTTTGTTGCTAAAACCTTTTCTAAGTTTCGTTGCAAAGAAAAAAAAAAAGAAATCCATGATTTTTCAGCTTAGTATTGTTTTAGAAATCCGGGGCGTTACAAATAGGGTCTGCTCATTAGGGGCAGAATTGATATTTTCCTTTTTTCTTTATTTTAGTTATTTTTGTCTTTTTTATTTAAGTTGAGGGCATTATGGACAAAATACCATATAGACGTTGGGAAGGCCCAACGACTATCCATTGGGGACTAAATCACAGAGACTCTTGTAAAGGATCGTTGCACCTGCGTCAATGCGATACGACATGTGTGCGAGTGTGGTCAAACTTCCCTAGGTGCGGTCAACTGCACTCAGGGTTATAAGTGTCCAGAAATGGACTCGGTCAATTGGTCCAAAAAAATTTAAACGTGTTTTAAGGTGGGGAGGGTTTAGGGCACATTTGTATACCCCCGCCCCTTCTCGACCTTTCCTCCGTGCCTCCTGTCCCCACTCCTCCTCCTGCTTACAGTAGAGCAGCGACCTCCTCCTATTCCCACAGTAGTGGTGGTCCTCCTACGATAGCAGCGGCGATAGGTAAGCTTTCTCCTCCTCCTTCTTCCTTCTCTTCCTCACTCCACCACCTCCTCTTTTCTTTCTCCTCTTCCTCTCTTTCTTCTTCTTCCTTCTCCTCCTCCTCCTCCTCCTCCTCTTTCTCTCCTTCCTCCTTCTCCTCCTCCCCTCGTTGCCGCAAGGGCCAGACCCAAGGTTGGGTTTGGCTCCTAGATTAAGTTTTGCTGGGTTCAGCAGAACCTAAACCCAGGTCTGCTAGGTTGGGCTCCTGGGTTCGGCTCTGCTGAACCCACGGTTGCTTTGCGGAGTTCAGCGCTGGGTTCAACAGAGCTGAACCCAAGGTTGTTGGGTTCAGTAGAAGTAAACCCAAGCTTGTTGCCTGGGTTCGGCAAAACCTGAACCTAGACTTGGGTTCAGAAGAACGGAACCCAGGGTTGCTGGGTTCGGCTTTGCTCATGATTTAGCGTAGTCATAATATATTTAGGTTGATTTAATTGTAGTATTATTGTTTATTGATGAGGAATAGCAATTGTAGATTGTTATTTTGATTTATTGCATAAATTTATGCATGATGATTTGATGATATGATAATTGTTTTTATTTCATTAGAGTTATTGTTAATTGTATATATATACCCTCCCGCACCCCCGCACCCAAGTTTTTTTAAAGTGTTGCATCGTCGCACTCGCACCCACACCTATGTGACATAGATTAGGGCCTTCCCAATAGCTATAATGGGCTCTCCTTTAGCCCCTTGTTGTGTATATATAGGGACATCTTGAACCCTTGTAGGGTATGCATTCACTAATGCATAAAGCCTATATTTTTTTAAGTGTGACTCTTGTGTTGGCCTTGTGAGTGCCCCTTTGTGGGTGGTTCTTGTGCTCTTGCTTATAGTAGGCATTCTATTTTTGAATCCTTGTGGATTCATTACATGGTCTTGTGGACAAAGTGCTCGTGAGTTCATGGTGTTCAAAGAACTTCAATTGTTCATTTCACATTCTTTCTCTTTTCCTTTCCTTCTTTTTTTCTCCCTCTCTCATCTTGATCACCATCACGGAGAAGAATCGTGAGTCCATCACCACCATTCTCATGAGACTCAATGATTCCAATTATGTGATGTGGAGCATCATATTTGGAGCATCATATTTGGAGCAAAGGGATATAGGGATTGGTGGATGACACCGAAAGAGAGTCGAAACTTGTACTCACCAAGAATGACAATGGAAAAGAAGTGGCACTCCAAGGACATGAATATGGAAGGAATGGAAGATGGGTCACTCAAAAAATTATGGTATGCTCATCAATAGTATGGATATCAAGAGGTGTACTAGCTTAGCTAAGTTTGACTATGCTAGAAAAGCATGAAAATACCATGAAGATTGTTAAATTATGTATAATCAACCATGTAATCTAATATATATATATTATATATATATATATGTATATGTATCTACTCATTATATATATAAAATATATATATATATATTCCTATTGTTAGTCATAGGGGTAGTTTAGTCTTTTTACGCATATTCTTTTTCGTAAATATGCTTGTAATTCTTTTTGTATATTCTTTTCCTTTCCTAAATTCTTTTTTTCTTTTTGCATTTAATGGTGTACTTACCTTGGGAGGGGCCAACACACTAGTCGTTGGACCCCTCCAACGGTCACATTTGTGACCGTTGGAGGGGCTCCAACGACTATGTGTGGAGCCCCTTCCAAGGCCCACTAAGCCCTATAAATATGGGCATTCTCTCACGTATTTCCTATGGTTATGGGTCAAAGCCCAAGCATTCAATAAAGCTTTTTATTCTTTTAGTGCATTTGTGAGATTGATTTGTGCTTTTGTGAACAAGTGTTCTAAGTGTTCTTATTGTGCATGTGTGCACGTATTTGTTATCAAGAATATTAAAGTCTTGATCATAGTATCTTGTTGAAGATACTTTCACAAAGATATGTACTTTTTAAAAGATAGTGCTCATGTATATAACCTTCAAAACAAAGTGAGAACCATGACCCTAGGAGACATGAGCATAAGTGAATATTACAATGCGCTATCTCTTATTTGGGATGAGTTAGTTCTCCTAGAACCCAAGTGGCATTATACTTTGGACATGAGCTCTGTAAAAAACCAAGTTGAAAGTGAAGCATTTTTATCAATTTGTAAATGGACTTAGGCCCAAATTTGACTCTCCTTCATAGAGGTGGTATTTTTTCCATAGTCAAGACTCTAGAAGAATTAACTATGGAATAAAATAGTCTTAAAAAAACTACCTCCAAGGATGAAGATTTCATGCTAACTATGTGTAGGGCAGGAAATAACACACAAGCCTACAAGCCTCCCCATTTTGGAAGAAATTCTAACGATTAAGGGTGGGTCTGCTCATTAGGGGCAGAAATGATATTTTCCTTTTATTTTTATTTTTGTTATTTTTGTCTTTTTTATTTGAGTTGAGGGCATTATGGTGAAAACTCAATAGCTATATATATATATATATGTATGTAAACCAGTGTTGTGGAAAGCGTTGAGGCGTAGCGAGGCACAAAAACTGAGCCTTCTTAATTTTTATTTTGTTTATTTTTTGTATTTTGTCTTTAGACAAAAGATATAGTCAAGAATACGACATAGACTATGATGAGACATTTGCTTCAGTCACTCGAATGACTATTGTTAGAACCCTTATTTCTATAGTATCAATTAAAAAATGACCAATTTTTCAAATCGATATAAAAAATACATTTTTTAATGGTAATCTCAATGAGAAAGTTTACATGGATCCTCCATCGGGTTTAAGTTTAGCACATAGAAAAATTCTTTGATTACGAAGTGTTGTATGGCCTAAAGCAAGCCCAAGGCTTGGTATGTACGATTCAGTAGTGTGACGACACAACTTGGCTTTGAACCTTATTATGCTGACATTGCATTGTTTAATAAGTCTTCTAATGCAGGAATGGTGATATTACTTCTCCATGTTGATGTATGATTATGAGAGAAGGTGATAAGCAGGGAGTTAGTTATATCAAAGATGTGCTCAAACCCAACTTTGATACGACAGAACTTGGTTTTTATGATACTTTCTTAGAATAGAAGTGGCTTACTCTGTTAAAAAATGTACACATAAATGTAATTATATATAATATTTTATTTTTTGTTTTTTTTCTTTATTTTTTGTATTTTTATTTTTGTCTAGTTTAATTTGAACTAGACTCAAAACTAGTCAAGATCCAACTAGATCTTGACTACTACAACTAGAGTCGTTGGACTAGCTCCAACATCTCTCTATGTGCTCTCTAAAGCTCCTCTCTCTCCCTTTCTCATTGTGTATAAATAAGGGTGACTCCCCTCTCCTTTGTAACAATGTTTTATAAGCATTTCATGTTAATGAAATAAAGTTTATTATTTTCTCTTTTGAGATCTTTCATTTATGCCCTTTTGTGGGTTATGATTGAAGTGTCTTCAATAGATACCTATTACAAGCATTTATGCTTTCGTGGAAGATCCTCATTTCCTTACATGGTATCATAGCTTGGAAGCTTCTATATCTTGTAGAGTTGTCATCTCGTTTTCCGTGACTATCTAGCAAAAGTTGATTTATCTCCTTGTTCATGATTCAAGTGTTTTTTGTGTTATCATAGTTGAAGAAAGAAGATGTTGGAGGATCGTTGACTACACAAAGATCGTGATTATGCTCTTGTGCTCTCCTCTTTTCTCATATTTTCCGTTTTTTACTCTTTCATCTATCTTTCTTCTTCACTCTTGTAAGAATGGATGACAATGATAAGGTCACCATCATGCCCGTAAAACTAAATGATACAAATTATGTGATGTGAGCTTCAATCATGAAGCATCACATTTGAAAAAAAAGGGTTAGAGAATAGTAGATGGTTTCGATTCGGAACCAAAACTAATTCTCACAAAAATTAAAAATGAGAAAGAGGTACCTCTCACGGAAGGAGAGAAAAATAAGACATTAGCCACTTATGAGAAAAAATAGACAAAACGGAGGATGGGGCATGTCAAAATCATGTATTGGCTAATTAATAGCGTAGACATTAAGAAATGCTCTAGTCTTGCCAAATTTGAGCATGCCAATAAAGCTTGGGAGTATCTTAGAAATATGTATTCCCTTAAAGACATTGCACATGTGTGCAATTTGTAAGATAAGGTTTGGACTTTGACTCAAAAAGACAAAAGTATTAAAGAATATTATAATGAAGAGTTGACTCTTCCTGAGCCAAAGTGGCATTGTCCGGAAGATATCGAGCTACACCAAAAACAACTCGATATGAAACATTTTTACCAATTTATAAATGATTTGACACTGAAATTTAAAACAACCAAATCGACTCTGTTACATAGAGCAAAAGTTCTTTCTATTGTTGACACTATTGAGGAACTAACTATGGAGGAAAATAGGCTAAAAAAGAACTCCAAAAAATCAAAATGATTTCGTTCTAGCCGTATCTAAACCGAGAAATTATATGCGCACTTATAGGCCGCCTCATTTTGTTAGATAAGGTAATGATTATGACAAAAGGAAAGTCATTTGTCACCATTGTCATGAACCAGGGCACTATAGGCCTCAATGTCCTAAATTGAAGAGAAGAAAAAAAAGTTGCAGCAATTGGTCCATCACAAGAATCAATAGATCAAGCCAATCAAGATGCACAAGTGTCTATGGCACAATTAGTGGTCAACCAGTTCTCAATAGAGCATCTTCCTCAACTGAAGCCTCAACTAGAGCAGTTGTCTCATCCTTCTCCGATCCCAGTAACTTTCCTTGACTCCTTGACTCTGGTGCTTCCTTTCATATGACCCCAAATTGTAATAACTGGAAAAAATATGCATATTTAGTTGATTTGGGCCTAGGACCCAATACCCAGATCCGTAAATACCCTACAAATTGGATATTAGAATATACGTAAAGAAATAAATAATTAATATTAGTTCTAAAATAAAAATTTCTGGTACAAAGGGTCGGACCCACAAAGATCCAACTGAGGATCCACTATCCATGGGTGACCCAGATCCATTTTTAATAATGGACTCGGTGTCGCGGGGCTCGGACCCGGACCCGGACCCATGTGCATGTTGTAAAAAGGAAACAGAAACAAGAATCGTGCCTAGGGCACGATTCTTGCAGCATGGTTCAAGAGAGAAAGGGAGGGGGTTACGCAGAGAGTAACTGACTCCTTCCGACCCTTCTGGAGGAAGAGAAGGGGAGCACGCCTCGAATAAAAGGGGAAACCACCCTTCATTCGAAGTTTTGATCTCTCTCTCTCTCTCTCTCTCTCTCTCTCTCTCTCTCTCTCTCTCATTCGTGCGCACCGGAAGGGAGCTCCATCACCGGCAAAGCTCCGGCTATCTGCGGCCATCGAAGGCCCCTCGAGCACTCCCCTTCATGGCAGTGGAGAGGAGTGGCACCAGCCAGCATTCTCCCGCAACAGTTGTCTCCGATCGCCGGAAAAATCACCGTAAAAAGTATGGTTCTTCATTGAATCTTGGTGAGGGATCGAACAAGGGTTCAATTCCGTGTAAGGGTTTGAGATGAGAAGCCACGAAAATCCGTTAGATGGCTACTTTCTTGGTTTTAAAGAATCAATGGGGTTATTTTGGTCTAACCCTAACCCGTAAAATCCCCAAATCAGGTCGATGTGGGGGGGGGGGGGTGTCGACTGAGGTATTGGATGGCCCCAGTCGTGGAGGTCCCGAGTTTCTTATAGGGATACCCCAGACTTGGGGGTTTCCTAGTTAGGAAACGAGAAACACAGGTGGCCTGAGTTTTGCCTGTCGCTATTTTCATTTCATTCCATGATAGGCTTAAGAAGGTTCTTGAATGTTTTTTTTTCTGTAACCCTGTTAGTAGTAGATTTGTAGAACATAACATCAACAACAAACAACAACAACAACAACAACTACGCCTTCATCCCAAAACAATTGAGGTCAGCGATATGAACCAAAAAAGAAATTCATTTTGGGTCTTCCACATGAATCCTTTTCCTCCAATCATTTCTATCCAACGCCATGTCCTCGGTGAGGTTCAAAGCATTCATATCCTTTCCTATCATCTCCATCCAAGTCTTCCTAGGCCTACCCCGACCTCTTTTAACTAATATATTTTCCCATTTCTCCAACCTTCTAACTGGAGCATCATTAGGCCTTCGCCGAATATGTCCAAACCACCGTAAACGATTCTCTCGCATCTTATTTTCAATGGGTGCAACACCTACCTTCTTACGTATCTCTTCGTTCCGAATCTTATCTTTTATTGCATTTCCACACATCCATCTAAGCATCCGTATCTCAGCTACACTCATTTTTTGAATATGATGTCTCTTGGCAGCCCAACATTCTGTACCATATAGTAAAGCGGGTCTAATAGTCGTCCTATAAAACTTTCCCTTCAACCGCAATGGCATTCTACGATCGCACAGCACTCCAGTAGCACTTTTCCATTTCATCCACCCAACCTTTATCCTATGATTTACATCTCCATCAATTTCTCCATACTTTTGAATGATGGATCCCAAATATTTGAAATAA
Organism: Nuphar pumila; assembly: GCF_984573655.1. Taxonomy (NCBI): domain Eukaryota; kingdom Viridiplantae; phylum Streptophyta; class Magnoliopsida; order Nymphaeales; family Nymphaeaceae; genus Nuphar; species Nuphar pumila. The sequence goes on from NC_143257.1 coordinate 83,049,879, forward strand.
TCATTCACCGGTATATCTTGCTCACCAAGCTTCACTACACTCTCATCACTACTTCGTTGCTTACTAAACCGACATTCCATATATTCAGTCTTACTCTTACTCAACTTAAAACCTCTAGCTTCCAATGTCTGTCTCCATAATTCTAACTTAGCATTAACCCTAGCTCTAGACTCATCAATCAAAACAATATCATCAGCAAACAACATACACCACGGTACATTTTCTTGAATTGATCTCGTAAGCTCATCCATCACTATCGCAAATAGGAAAGGGCTTAAAGCAGATCCTTGATGTAACCCAACCGTTATCGGAAAATTGGTTGTCACCCCTCCACAAGTGCGGACATTGGTTACTACTCCTTCATACATATCTTTAATTATACTAATGTACTTGAGAGAAACACCTTTCTTCATCATTGTCCACCAGAGAACGTCCCTAGGTACTCTATCGTATGCCTTCTCTAAATCAATAAAAACCATATGCAAATCTTTGTTCCTCTCTCTATATCTTTCAATAAGTTGTCTAAGAAGATGTATAGCTCCCATAGTTGATCTTCCAGGCATAAAACCAAATTGATTCTCCGATATCATGACAACCTTCCTCAACCTAGACTCAATCACCCTCTCCCAAAGTTTCATAGTATGACTCATGAGTTTTATACCACGATAGTTTGTGCAATCTTGTATATCACCCTTATTCTTATATAAAGGCACCAAAGTACTCTTCCTCCACTCATTAGGCATCTTATTTGTTCGCCAAATCAAGTTAAAAAGATTTGTCAACCATTCTAAACCTTTCTCTCCCAAGCATTTCCAAGCCTCGATAGGTATACCATCTGGGCCAACTGCCCTTCTTGATTTCATTTTCTTCAAAGCCTCTGCAATTTCTTTCTTTTGAATCTTGCGCATGAAGTCACGATTTATCTCATGAAAAGGAATGGAGAAGTCTCCAAGATCTTGAGCATGACTATCATTAAATAGCTTATCAAAATAATCTTTCCATCTCTCCTTAATCTCCTCATCTTTGACTAAAACCCTTTGCGTTTCATCTTTGATACATCTAACCATACCCAAATCCTTCGATTTCCTATCTCTCATCTTTGCAAGCCTATAAATATCCTTCTCGCCTTCTTTGGTATCCAACTTGTCATAAACCTCCTTATATACCTTAGCCCTCGCGTTTCGAACAACTTTTTTAGCTTCCTTCTTTGCTATCATATACTTCTCCAAATTCTCATTATCACGACTCTTACTTAGATTTCTATAACGCTCTCTTTTAACCTTAATAGCTAATTTGACATCCTCGTTCCACCATGATGTATCCTTACCTAGTGGTGCACCGCCTTTAGACTCACCCAATACCTCCTTAGCTACTTTTCTCATACCACCCGCTATCTTATTCCACATTGATTCTGAATCCTCCTCGAGACACCAATCAACTTCCTTAACTACCTGCTCTACAAACATTCCTTGTTTAGCTCCTTTCAGTGCCCACCACTTAATTCTAGGATCTATCCTATGTCTATCCCTTTTGCGGCATTGTCTAATTCTAAGATCTAAAATTAAGACTCTATGTTGTGTAGCTACACTTTCTCCTGGTATAACCTTACAATCGATGCAACAACCCCTATCTCTCTTTCTAAGTAGGAAAAAATCTATCTGACTCGTATTAACCCCACTTTTAAATGTTACTAGGTGAGACTCCCTCTTCCTAAACCAAGTGTTTGCTAAGATCATATCATAGGACAAACAAAAATCTAAAATCCTTTCTCCACTTTCATTTCTTTCTCCTATACCATAGCCTCCATGGATATTCTCAAATCCATCCCTACTAATGCCTACATGTCCATTAAGGTCACCGCCGATGAAAAGCTTTTCTCCATAAGATGTCTCTTGTACTACTCCATCTAAATCTTCCCAAAATTGATGCTTAATGGACTCATCTAAACCTACTTGAGGTGCATAAACACTAATAATATTAATAATATCCGTACCTAATACTAATTTAATAAGTAAAATTCTATCACCCTTCCTACGGACCTCAACTACATTATCTATAAACTGACGACTCATAACAATCCCTACTCCATTCCTATTCCTATTTATTCCTGTATACCAAATCTTATATCCCCAAGGTTCTATCACTTTAGCTTTCTCACCTACCCATTTGGTCTCTTGAAGACATAAAATATCAATCTTTCTCCTACACATAACATCTACTAACTCTACCAACTTACCAGTTAAAGACCCTATGTTCCAAGTGGCTAACCTAATTTTATGGTCTTGGACTAACTTCTTTACCCCCACCCGTCCAACAAAGTGAGGGAACCCTTGCCTATTTGACACCACACCCGGACGCCGGTGTGACGCGTCGCTTCTGGGCGACGACCTAGCAACCCTTGCACATTTATCACTGCCTCCGGGCCTAGAGAGTACAGCGCGTCGCTCAATAGGGAACGCCCCAACGAAATTCTCATATTGGTTCATTTTCATAGGATATGACAAAGTTTTTATGTTGGCTGTCACAGGCCTACCGCAACCCTCCTCCTTTATCCGGGCTTGGGACCGGCAGTGTATAACTACACAGGCGGAGTTTTGTAGAACATAACATGAAGGTCGAAATTTCCGTTAGTCGATCTTTTGAGTTTTTTCTTCTTGTGTCTCTGCCAAATGTTCTGATCTTGTGTTTGACAAGAAAATGTTGTTCAAGCTGACGAATACAGTCGACCTGACGTGTTGATTTCAATCTTGTTTCTGTTAACCGCATGAAATTTTCTGTATAACTGTTGAAAATCTTGATTTCTGACTTCCATTTAATTTTACTGCTTCCATTGGGGGTAGTGTATTCTTGGATTGAATGTATGATTTTGGATCTAGGTTGGATTCATGTTATGGATGCACGTCAAGAACGTAGAGATATACTACTTGTTTTCTTCTTGCTGCCTGTTTGGCACCCACTGTTATACCGTGACATGCTGACTATGCATACGGTTTTATTAAGTGGCACAAGCTTGTTCTTGAGTGCAGCTTAAACCCATAACTGTAGGATGCAGTATGGGATTCTTCAATCATAACTTGAGTTGCCAGTTTTATCTAATAGTGTTCAATATAACATGTTCAAGAAGAAAGGACATGTAAAATCCAATACATGACTTCCAGATGTGATTTGCCTTCGTCGTTTTCCTTTTGGGCATTGTATTCTTGAATAGGAGTCCATGTGTTCATTTAAAATGTTGCATATGAATCAGTTGTGCTGGCCCCGAAACTGGTCCAGATTTAATGGATTTTGTGTATGATCAAAATTCCGATCTGAACAAAGGAAAATTTTTGGAACCTACATATATTTGTATGTATGTCAAGGATCCCAGACTTTGGGACTAAGGATGGCGGGTCCGGGTTTGGTAAGCCCGACCTAGCATATGTCAAAGCTTACACTTCTGCCCGGTAATTATGTAAATGTTGTTTTTGCATTTCATGATACTGGTTGTGTAGTCATGAATGTGAGTGTGCCTCGGTTATCGATATTTCTTCTTGAGCATGTATGCTTTATGGATATGTGAAATTTTACATGTACACTCACACACTTAAAAGAGATATGCATTGGTTAATACTCGTATGTGATGCAGGCAACACACATAGTGAAGATGCATATGGCTGGATTACGGTTGCATGAGTGCACATGCTTTTGGCACTATTGGCCTAATGTTATGAATAAACACTACTTGGTTTTATTATGTGATGCACCGATGGGCTAATTGGACCATCACCGGCCTAGAGAGCTGTGGGTTTGGTTTCTTTTCACATATGTTTTTTACTGTATAACTTAAACCACACAAGTTGGTATGGCACACTACTATACTATTCTAGTTATGCTCATGGGTTTGAGTCCCGTAAGGGTCCCCGCAAGGGAGGATGCAGGTGTTCACTTTACTTTTGCATATGGTGTTGCAAACTTAAATAATTGACTTTAATAAAAATATAAGAAATAAGAACAGTGTAATATATGTTATGAGGTCTTCCCTTTGGAGAATGGAGATCTTAGAAATCCGGTATTTTGGAGACTGTGAAGATACAAAAACTTCGTGTGCTGCAATTTTGTCCCCTGAACCTGATATTGAGGTTTCTTCTCCTGACCACGGTTTTAGGAAGAGTCCGCCACTTTACCTGGGGGTGGTGTGTATGACACAGTTGTTGTTTTTGGTACCAAGAAAGTGGCACACATGTGGGCGTGGGGTGTCCCTTGTGTCCCCGACATTACATGTGGAGGTCTAATGTTCCAAAGGTGATTCGGTCGAGGGCTAAGTTTGGAACCCAGTAATAGAATATAAATTGTGTGTTAAGCTACCCTGGAAACCTAACTTAACCTCGGGGATTGTACTCATTTGGTGTATCCGCGGGCAATGGTAATTAAAAGAGGAACCTAAAGTTGTATGCACTGAATAGGGCATGCATATGGAAAGGAAAAAGGGAACTTAAAGGTATGATAATAAAAGAATTCATGCATCGAAAAGAAATCATGTATTTTCCTGTCTACATTAAATCATGCATTTTTCTTGTCTGCACTAGATCATGCATAATTGAATTATTCTCTAAATCATGATATGATGGTGGGTGTATGTAATTTACTTCCTAAAAGCATACTGAAAGATTTGGTTACTTAATGCTTGGTATATGCTAAGGCTTTACTGTTCCCTACTGGTGAGTATATAAAATATATCGCATGTATGATTTCTTAGATACCGCAAACTGTTATATCTGCACTCACTCAAATTATTATACGATATCATATCCATGTTCTTTGTCTCACCTGGTTTCTTTAAAAGTAGTTGTGCTCAAAATTTCGGTTTTGACACCCTACTTTGTTGGTTTTTCATAAGAAATGGTGAGCAGTGAGGTTGGACTGGCAACTAGGAATGGATGAGAGTCATACTTGGATTTTGACAGTTTCAGCAGGGGACAGAGTGGTTCTTTCTTTTGTTTCAGTTCTTCTGGCTTTTTCAGTTGTTGCTTTATTTTCAGTCGAATAAAACATTGTCTCTGAAATTTACTCTTATTCATAAATAAAGAAATTATTTTTGTTCTTATAGATGATGGTTGTAAGTTCGTTTGTAGTATTTGGCTATCCAGTTGGAATTGGAACTGTGAGGACCCTAGGTCTCTAGGAAGTTTTCCGCACTGCTAAAAATATATATATATTCTGCATTTTCAAAGGGTATGAGTTGGGGTTGTTACACAAATATCAATAGTTTGTCCGAATATTTTAAGAATAACTCAAGTATGTCAAATGCTTTTACAGCTGATGGTACATCTCTTGAAATAAAAGGAATAGAAAATTTTGAAAATCTTTAAAACTCCAAAAAATTCTTTATTCCAAAAGTTAGATATATTCCCAAATTAAACCTAAACCTTTTAGCTGTCTCTCAAATATCTGATTGTGGGTGTAACAACTCCTCTTCTCATGGTTGCTGGGTACAGGATCATCAGTACAGGAAGCTGATTGGGGAAGGTCATAGAAAATGAGGACTCTACTATATGATTTTTTTGAGTTATCCAAGAATGTCTTTTGTTATAATGTTCAGAAATTAGATTTGGATTTATGGCACAAAAGACTTGGCCATCCTCATATATCCAAAATTAACACTTTCCAAACAACAACGACTACGCCTTCATCCCAAAACAATTGGGGTCGGCGATATGAACCAACAAAGAAAATCATTCTGGATCTTTCACATGAATCCTTCTCCTTCATTCATTTCTATCCAATGTCATGTCCTCGGTGAGGTTCAAAGCATTCATATCATTTCCTATCACCTCCATCCATGTCTTCCTAGGCCTACCCCGACCTCTTTTAACTAATATATTTTCCCATTTCTCCATCCTTCTAACTGGAGCATCATTAGGCCTTCGCCGAATACGTCCAAACCACCGTAAACGATTCTCTTTCATCTTATTTTCAATGGGTGCAACGCCTACCTTCTTACGTATCTCCTCGTTCTGAATCTTATCTTTTATTGTATTTCCACACATCCATCTCAGCATACGCATCTCAGCTACACTCATTTTTTGAATATGATGTCTCTTGGCAGCCCAACATTCCGTACCTAAAGCGGGCCTAATAGTCGTCCTATAAAACTTTCCCTTCAACCGCAATGGCATTCTACGATCGCACAACACTCCAGTTGCACTCTTCCATTTCATCCACCCAACCTTTATCCTATGATTTACATCTCCATCAATTTCTCCATAGTTTTGAATGATAGATCCCAAATATTTGAAAGAATCATCCACCGGTATTTCTTGCTCACCAAGCTTCACTACACTCCCATCTCTATTTCGTTGCTTACTAAATCGACATTCCATGTATTCTGTCTTACTCTTACTCAACTTAAAACCTCTTGATACCAACTTGTCACGGGCTGGGAAGCGAAGGCCCCCGTGACGTAGCTTCGGGCAATCACACACACCGAAGGCATGCCTTTTAAGCGCACAAGCAACGCACAACACACGCGCACCAGCGGAAGCAAGAGTACGCGTATGCACAAGCACAAAGAAAGAGAGAGATGCAAAAAGCTTCTTTATAGATACTTGAAAGCAAAGTACATCAAGAGGGGAAGAGAGGGTCAGAATACACGGGGTTCTTAGGCCGTAAGGCCTTGTGGGGCACTCTAGAGTGCCAAAGAGGTATATACATCAGAGCAAAAAGGTGAAAAACATGGCGGTCGGGAACACGCTCCCCCGCCTAAGTTGGCGCCGTCCTCGACGCCAATTGTTCATGATAGCCTTCTACAAGCAGTCGATGCTGAAACTGTAACGCCCCAAAAATCCAGGACTTGTAACTTTTTAGAATAGTTTAGAAAGCTTTGAAATCATACAATTATCAGAGTTTAAATAATACTTCAGCGGAAAATGATATTTTTAAAACCACAAGTCAATGGACCTTGAGCGCGTTACAGCGTAAACTTTACTTTTGTCAAATCCCGCACAACCATTGAAATCAAATGATTTGGAAACAAAGTTTCAATAATTGAGAATTCATTTGTTGAAACCAAGAAGAAGCTTACTAAAACAGTTTTATTAACTCACGGTCTAATAAAAGAGAAATTTTGAAACACACTTTATACCAAATTTACCAACATGTCCTCAAGAGCGAAACGTAAGGGAAAGAGCTCTATCTTGATCTCATCACGCCATCATGCCATCGCGACAGTATTACCTATCCATTACCTGCCCATAAAATGGGTCAGTTTCACTAAAAACTGGTAGGTGCACAGACAGGACAATATTGAACATAATTAAACAGAATAATTTAATATGTCAAGTAGACAGGCAATTATATAGTAATTTAATTTCAACAGATTCACAGAGCAACTATCATGAGCACAATGCTAAAATTATTACAAGCATTTTAATGGCACAAGTAGGCTAACTATTACAAGCAAAGCACTGCACAAGAAAGTTAACTAGCAAAACACAATGCTTCATCAACCACACACACAATTCCATAAGTATTGAACATGTTGTACCCTATAACTTTCATACGTGCATAACTGAACACATTGTGTGATCGGATTTAAATTATGTTTCGATATTAACTGGCCAAGCGGGTACGCACAAGGCACGACTCTAGAAACAGCCTAGACTGATCCGGGGGTTTATTATGCTATATATTTTATGATAACCCGGATAGCTGACTGAGTCCGCACCTAAGGGGACGGTCGGTGACCAAGAGAGAAATCCCCGAAGCAGCATAAACAATGGATGCATCCCAAACATGGAGAGCTACCACCTAGGATAATTATGGTAGTCCCATTCCCCTAACTCCGATGACTGGGGAAGCCGAGTCTTTTGCTCGTAACTACCATTAATGGCCTGTCCATCGAAGTTTTGTACCTTCCTGTCCTCTCTCTTGACAGGAGTCAGCGATTCGAATGAGTACATCAGGGGTAGTTAACTGAAGACCCATTCTACATACTCTAGTCTTTCGACCCACTCGAGTATCTTGCCGGTGAAGGCGAAAACATCACTTATTTAGGTGATCATAACATTTTGTTATTTGCACTCATCGAGGTTGCCACAACCTACTCATCCAATCATCGCAACGTAAGAAGACGTACTTGTCAAAAAGTACGGTCGTACATGTCATAAGTACGACTACGATGAAAGGGATATGGTTCCACAAAAGAAACCCCAACAGATATTATCTGCAAAAGAATTAATACAACACAGCCTGGCAAGATAAGTTTTGTATTCACTTCAACAACATTTTTCATATTTCATGATGCAAGGTCATCTCGGATCTCTCGTCTGATCAACAAAGTACTTAACATGTTGTGCATGTCTAAAAGTACGCTATATTGAACAAGGGAGGTCTGTGGCTTCTCAAACGGAATACCTAACACCCAACTTCATAACCATTCAAAGAATATAGGAGTGCTCATTTGGCACGATTAATCCTTAAAAGCTATAATGCCACATTTAGTCATTCACACAAGACACAACACTATCAATCTTACATTCAAAATTTATCTTGGTATCGACATGTGACACTAGATTGATACATAAAGAATGGGTCCTTCAACAGAACCCCACTCATTCATATGCTCATGCCCCTAATCGGGGTTATTCAAATTGAGCCGCAACTTGAATCAAGGTTATAAAACATTTCTCCCAAGTGTGTGGACTTGGGAGGGCCAAACGTGACTTCGCCATCCTGTGAGACTTAAACATACTTTGCAAAAGTTATGCATTTTGAAGAGCACCAGGTTCGCAGAAGGAAACTCGTTTTTAGAGAACTGAAATGCACAAGCACAACTTCTAGTGTTTTGAAAACAAGTGAAATCAGGATGGGCACAAGACTACATTTATGTAGGTACATATTTACCATAAGTGTCAACATATGCAGGTTATAACATGACGACAAACAGCTCTCGGCTTGCGATGCCGCACATCGAGGGAAAAGCACATAAGTAATACACGAGGTACCAAAACCATACATTGACCACTTAGACAGGCAAACACATAAGGTCATAAGTAATACACGAGACACAAAATCGTACCTCACTCAAAGGAAACGTGCAGGCAAAAATGGATGCAAGCAAACAAGGGCATATGTATTTCAAGAAATACGAAACTACACCTCATCTCATAATCAACTTATGCAAAATAATGATCGAAGAATGAAATTGTACATCGATCCATAGGAACGAATAGGCAAGCATATATGCAAGCAATTAAGGGCATAAGTATTGCAAAAAGTACGAAACCACCTTCAACCACATAAGCAAATATGCAAATTAATACTCAAAGAGTAAAATCATACATCGACTCATAAATATGCAGTCAAGAAAATATGCAACGCAGAAGCAATATAAATCTAAGCATATCTAGCATGGGCATCTTAATTGTTTCAACTTAAATATGTTCATCAATTGCCTTTTTGTGCGACTTTACCCTACCTTGGGATGTCGTGCAACTGCGTACGCCTACGCGTGAGGATAATATGAGGGTTGAGCCGCAGAGCACGATCGAGACCTATTGCGTAAATCTGCAAGAGTGCGAAACATTTAATTAAGCTAATCTAATTAATGGTGCGATGAGGACATGGGTAGGTTTAGGCGACAGGGACGAGCCACTGCCGAAAACAGCAAGGCGGCAGGGGCCCTCGGCTCCTTCCGACAGAACAATAAAATAGCAGGGGCTTCGGCCCCTGCCTGACGAGGAAGCGAAGGGCAGGGGCCTCTGCCCCTGCCAAACAAGGTCACGCATGGCAGGGGCATCGGCCCCTGCCTCACGAAGGTAACAAGTGGCAGGGACACTGGTCCCTGCGTGCAAGCTCAGAATGGCAGGTGTTTCAGCCCCTGCCAGACAGAATAATGAAGGGCAGGGGTATCGACCCCTACCCCGCAGAACAGAGAACGGCAGGGGCCTCGGCCCCCTTGCCTGAAGAACATGATATGGCAGGGGCCTTGGCCCCTGCCTCACAAAAATAGGGAATGGCAGGGGCCCCAGCCCCTGCCTGACGAATCAAGGGACAGCAAGGGCCTCGGCCCCTGCCTGCAGAACCAAACAAATGGCAGGGGCCTCGACCCCTGCCTGACAAAACCACGGAGCCGCAGGGGTGACAAGCCCCCTGCGTGCCGAGAAACAAGAGGCAGCAGGGGGGATATCCCCTGCCCTCCCAGAAGCCAAGAGGCGGCAGGGGCGAGCCCCTGCCAGCCGGAAAAACAGGAAACGGCAGGGGCATTGCCTCTGCTCACCGGAGATTGAGAGGAGGCAGGGGGCTAACCTTTGCCAGAGAGAGAGCTCGGGACGGGGGTGACAGGGGGCAACCGACCTCCCGTCGGTTTCCCTATCACCCACAGGGGTGAGGAGGTGCCGCAGGGGCCATTGGCCCCCTACCGGCACTCCGGCGAACCCCCACAAGAGAGAAGGGGACGACAGGGGCCCTGTAGGCCCCCTGTCGGGTTTCCAATAGGCAAAGAGGGAGGTGGGAGGGCGCGGCAGAGGCCGTGCGCCGCCTGCCGGCGTCCTGGCGAGGTGACAGAGAGAGATGGGAGGGGGAGGAGGAGAAGGTGGAGGCTGCATACCTGGAAGGAGAGGAGGCGAGGTGGCTGGCGGCCGGCGGCGTGCGCAGGGAAGGAGGAGGCGTCGGTCGGGGTTGTCGACGAGGTTGTCGCCTGCAGGGAACGAGAAGGGGGGCGGGGCATCGTTCCTCCCCTCCCGCAATGCTCTTAAAGAACTCGGGGAGGGGCGACAAAAGGGGAAACCCCGATGGGTTTCCCAATCGGGCAGAAGGCGCGGTGGGGGGATGCGGCGCACAGGGGGGTTTTGTTTTAAACAAAACCTCTCCTGCGTCGGGTTATGAAACCCTATCGCAGGCGGGCCCGGGTCAGGTCCGGAACCGACCCGGCCCGGGTCCGATAATTTTTTTTTTTTTTTTTGAAAAAAAACGTGGGTTTTTACATCCTACCCCTCTTAAAAGAATTTCGTCCGCGAAATATTTATTAAAAGATTATCTGTGACAATCTGGTTCTTAGTTAATCGTTGTTAACGAGGATATACTATATGTGTGAGTGATCTGAATCACGTATGCTATTAAAGTAATCAGGATAGCACATAATAAATTCCTGAGACAGGTTCGAAGCCAACAACGCGATCGAACAAAATGTGGGTAAATTGTTAATAATTTATGTCTTCGCAAGAGTTTATACGGAGTCAAAAAGGGCTTAGCAGAAGACTGTAAGAATGTTTATTCGTCACCTTCTACTAGATTTGATACGAATGAAGAGACACAACAAGACATTGCTCTAGTTTGTTTACGTTCCTTAAACGAAGGTTTCTGTCCTATATCATAATCAGGTTATCGTTCGTTACCCTTACTAATTCTAACAGACTCTATGTCCGGAAAAGCCTTAATTAATGCTTATACTTCAAGGCCTTACATGGCCAGTTATCCTATCTTCACTTAAGTTATCATTCGTAGAATGGCCCTAACTTTAGTATAAGACAAAAACATATCCTTGTATCAATATCTAGAATCAGCAAGGATCCAACTTTCTAATCTAAAACCAATATATAATCATGCTACAACAGAAAGCCAAATTTAAATATTCATAACTGGTTATATCAAATGCTCTCAGAAGAGCATCAAAACACACCATAATTCTCTACGAAATCAAAATCTACAAGTTCCACGCTGGATCACCTGGTCTGGGAAATGTACGACCTCACAACGAATTACCGCCCTAGAAGGTTTACCTGGTCTTGGACAATATACTTCCTCACAGGAATTTGCCATCTTTGCGGCTACCCGATCTTGGACAGTGTACTTCCTCACAGAGATTCACCACTCTAGTCGGATTACCTGATCTTGATCATACATACCCTTCACAGAGAATCCTTTGCGGACAAGGTCCTCAACAGGTACCGAAATCAATGATACATGCATCAAACAAACGACCACTCACAGGGTCGATAGCCACCAATAAAGGGGCAAAAGTATATATATCATAAATGAGCATCACATCACTTCATATGGCACATACATCAAAAATCACACCTTTCACCAATAAGGTTCCATACTTTCAAAATTTGAGGTCACATGCATTTCAATCATATCATACAAAAGCATATTATCCTATGCATTATATCATTGCCACCAGGAGCATTTCATTATCCAAATCTAACCTCAAAGCATGAGTTCTATACAATGTGATCATGTATATAACAAGGATCCACTAAACCTCCGGATACGTAACTTCTACGTAGTTCGAGTTACGCACACAGAATTCAAATTCTATATGCATCTAAGACATCCAAATCATGGTACCATCATATGCATATATAATTTTACCTCAAAGCACATCGCATTCGACCATATCAGTGTGAAACACACGCACAGATCTACAAGATATTTTAGTCCAATATGATATCCGCCAATCATGCTATACAGGTATGATATATTCTCACAAACAATCATAATGCAACCCTCTACAACACGGCTATGTAGGTGTGATGTATCATAAAAACTAAGTGTTTGTAGTCGTGAGGTGTCATTCCTCTAAATAGTCTAACTAATGATTTGTAGGCGTATAAGTCAACCACTTAAAAGTTAATCATTTGTAGGCGTAACAAGTTAACTACCCAAAAACTAATCAGTTGTAGGCGTGACATGTCATTTACCTGCATAAGCATCGTAATCATAAGGGTCTAGGTTGAACAAAATTCATACGTAATTTCATTAATAAACTTTTACTTGACAAGATCCGTACTGGAAAATAAAAAGTCTTACTCGAACTTATTAAAGTGTCTATTCGTCAATTCTCTACCTAACCTGTCATGATGAAAATAAACATGGTTCACTACTCTAATTGCTACTAGTGAGGCAGCTTGGGTTGTTGTTGCTGACTTTCCTTCGCGGTTCGCTTCTTCTGCTTCCTTCTTGCGACAAACTCTGGCGAAATGCCCCATCTTTCCGCAATAGAAACAACCTCCCGTGTCTCGAGGGCATTGTTCTCCCGGATGACCATAATTACACTTCGAGCATTTACGACTAGACGATCGATGTAGCTTGATTCCTTTGCCTTGCTTTTGTTTCTTAGATGGGAATCCTTGCATTCTATCCTCGGCAAGTCGGCATTTGCTAACTTCCTTACTACCAACTGACTTATTGTTCTGAATATCTTTAACTTGCTTCCGTTGCTCCAAGCCTTGTGTGGCCAGCTGCCACCCGTTGTATTTTCGCTTATGGCAGCATTCTTTCCCTGAATGGTCCACCTTACCACAGAAAGAGCAAACAATAGAATTTCGGGAGTACAATAGATTCGGGAGAACCTGATGGTTATCCATCTGTTTATTGCACGGACCATAAAAGGTGTTCTCGCAAGCCACACTATGACTCAGGTTCTGAACCATAGATTGGAGATGAATAACAGCTCCGGTCAAAACATTTATTGCCTCGCTCATCTCATTAAACGACATCTAAATCGAAGCAAAATATTTTAATCAAATTAAGTACAAAACAACAAAATCAATAGCACTTACCGTGCGATGCAGATGTCGGATGGTCAAGAATCACTATTTTCCCTGTCGCTCTGATACCAAGTTGTAACGCCCCCAAAATCCAGGACTTGTAACTTTTTAGAATAGTTTAGAAAGCTTTGAAATCATACAATTATCAAAGTTTAAATAATACTTCAGCGGAAAATGATATTTTTAAAACCACAAGTCAATGGACCTTGAGCGCGTTACAGCGTAAACTTTACTTTTGTCAAATCCCGCACAACCATTGAAATCAAATGGTTTGGAAACAAAGTTTCAATAATTGAGAATTCATTTGTTGAAACCAAGAAGAAGCTTACTAAAACAGTTTTATTAACTCACGGTTTAATAAAAGAGAAATTTTGAAACACACTTTATACCAAATTTACCAACATGTCCTCAGGAGCGAAACGTAAGGGAAAGAGCTCTATCTTGATCTCATCACGCCATCATGCCATCGCGACAGTATTACCTATCAATTACCTGCCCATAAAATGGGTCAGTTTCACTAAAAACTGGTAGGTGCACAGACAGGACAATATTGAACATAATTAAACAGAATAATTTAATATGTCAAGTAGACAGGCAATTATATAGTAATTTAATTTCAACAGATTCACAGAGCAACTATCATGAGCACAATGCTAAAATTATTACAAGCATTTTAATGGCACAAGTAGGCTAACTATTACAAGCAAAGCACTGCACAAGAAAGTTAACTAGCAAAACACAATGCTTCATCAACCACACACACAATTCCATAAGTATTGAACATGTTGTACCCTATAACTTTCATACGTGCATAACTGAACACATTGTGTGATCGGATTTAAATTATGTTTCGATATTAACTGGCCAAGCGGGTACGCACAAGGCACGACTCTAGAAACAGCCTAGACTGATCCGGGGGTTTATTATGCTATATATTTTATGATAACCCGGATAGCTGACTGAGTCCGCACCTAAGGGGACGGTCGGTGACCAAGAGAGAAATCCCCGAAGCAGCATAAACAATGGATGCATCCCAAACATGGAGAGCTACCACCTAGGATAATTATGGTAGTCCCATTCCCCTAACTCCGATGACTGGGGAAGCCGAGTCTTTTGCTCGTAACTACCATTAATGGCCTGTCCATCGAAGTTTTGTACCTTCCTGTCCTCTCTCTTGACAGGAGTCAGCGATTCGAATGAGTACATCAGGGGTAGTTAACTGAAGACCCATTCTACATACTCTAGTCTTTCGACCCACTCGAGTATCTTGCCGGTGAAGGCGAAAACATCACTTATTTAGGTGATCATAACATTTTGTTATTTGCACTCATCGAGGTTGCCACAACCTACTCATCCAATCATCGCAACGTAAGAAGACGTACTTGTCAAAAAGTACGGTCGTACATGTCATAAGTACGACTACGATGAAAGGGATATGGTTCCACAAAAGAAACCCCAACAGATATTATCTGCAAAAGAATTAATACAACACAGCCTGGCAAGATAAGTTTTGTATTCACTTCAACAACATTTTTCATATTTCATGATGCAAGGTCATCTCGGATCTCTCGTCCGATCAACAAAGTACTTAACATGTTGTGCATGTCTAAAAGTACGCTATATTGAACAAGGGAGGTCTGTGGCTTCTCAAACGGAATACCCAACACACAACTTCATAACCATTCAAAGAATATAGGAGTGCTCATTTGGCACGATTAATCCTTAAAAGCTATAATGCCACATTAAGTCATTCACACAAGACACAACACTATCAATCTTACATTCAAAATTTATCTTGGTATCGACATGTGACACTAGATTGATACATAAAGAATGGGTCCTTCAACAGAACCCCACTCATTAATACACGAGACACAAAATCGTACCTCATTCAAAGGAAACGTGCAGGCAAAAATGGATGCAAGCAAACAAGGGCATATGTATTTCAAGAAATACGAAACCACACCTCATCTCATAATCAACTTATGCAAAATAATGATCGAAGAATGAAATTGTACATCGATCCATAGGAACGAACAGGCAAGCATATATGCAAGCAATTAAGGGCATAAGTATTGCAAAAAGTACGAAACCACCTTCAACCACATAAGCAAATATGCAAATTAATACTCAAAGAGTAAAATCATACATCGACTCATAAATATGCAGTCAAGAAAATATGCAACGCAGAAGCAATATAAATCAAAGCATATCTAGCATGGGCATCTTAATTGTTTCAACTTAAATACGTTCATCAATTGCCCTTTTGTGCGACTTAACCCTACCTTGGGATGTCGTGCAACTGCGTACGCCTACGCGTGAGGATAATATGAGGGTTGAGCCGCAGAGCACGATCGAGACCTGTTGCGTAAATCTGCAAGAGTGCGAAACATTTAATTAAGCTAATCTAATTAATAGTGCGATGAGGATATGGGTAGGTTTAGGCAACAGGGACGAGCCACTGCCGAAAACAGCAAGGCGGCAGGGGCCCTCGGCTCCTTCCGACAGAACAATAAAATAGCAGGGGCTTCGGCCCCTGCCTGACGAGGAAGCGAAGGGCAGGGGCCTCTGCCCCTGCCAAACAAGGTCACGCATGGCAGGGGCATCGGCCCCTACCTGACAAAACAGCTGACAGGGGCCTCGGCCCCTGCCTCACGAAGGTAACAAGTGGCAGGGACACTGGTCCCTGCGTGCCAGCTCAGAATGGCAGGGGTTTCGGCCCCTGCCAGACAGAATAATGAAGGGCAGGGGTATCGACCCCTACCCCGCAGAACAGAGAACGGCAGGGGCCTCGGCCCCCTTGCCTGAAGAACATGATATGGCAGGGGCTATGTCACATGGGTGCGGGTGCGGGCGCGGGTGCGGGTGCGGGTGCGGGTTCGGGTGCGGGGATTCGGCACTTCCAAAAAACCCGGGTGCGGGGGTGCGGCTGGGGCAAAAATGTAAAATATATATATATATATATATATATATATATATATATATATATATATATATATATATATATATATATAAAGGGGGTCAGCAGCTCTGTCAGCTGTCAGCATTACTTTTTTTTAAAAAAATTTTGCAGCCCATTTGGGCAATTTTTTTTAAAAAAAAATAAATCCAAAACAAGAATAGACCAAAATGATCCTGGGTGCGGTCAACGCACCCAGGATAGGGTTGACCGCACCCGGTGCCGCACCCGCACACGCACCCGCGTCGAGTCGCGTCGATGCGGGTGCGGCACCCTGCTAGCCGAATCCCTGTGACATAGGGCAGGGGCCTTGGCCCCTGCCTCACAAAAATAGGGAATGGCAGGGGCCCCAGCCCCTGCCTGACGAATCAAGGGACAGCAAGGGCCTCGGCCCCTGCCTGCAGAACCAAACAAATGGCAGGGGCCTCGACCCCTGCCTGACAAAACCACGGAGCCGCAGGGGTGACAAGCCCCCTGCGTGCCGAGAAACAAGAGGCAGCAGGGGGGATATCCCCTGCCCTCCCAGAAGCCAAGAGGCGGCAGGGGCGAGCCCCTGCCAGCCCAGCAAAACAAAGGGCGACAGGGGCATCGCCCCTGCCAGCCGGAAAAACAGGAAACGGCAGGGGCATTGCCCCTGCTCACCGGAGATTGAGAGGAGGCAGGGGGCTAACCCCTGCCAGAGAGGGAGCTCGGGACGGGGGTGACAGGGGGCAACCGACCTCCCGTCGGTTTCCCTATCACCCACAGGGGTGAGGAGGTGCCGCAGGGGCCATTGGCCCCCTGCCGGCACTCCGGCGAACCCCCACAAGAGAGAAGGGGACGACAGGGGCCCTGTAGGCCCCCTGTCGGGTTTCCAATGGGCAAAGAGGGAGGTGGGAGGCCGCGGCAGAGGCCGTGCGCCGCCTGCCGACGTCCTGGCGAGGTGACAGAGAGAGATGGGAGGGGGAGGAGGAGAAGGTGGAGGCTGCATACCTGGAAGGAGAGGAGGCGAGGTGGCTGGCGGTCGGCGGCGTGCGCAGGGAAGGAGGAGGCGTCGGTCGGGGTTGCCGGCGAGGTTGTCGCCTGCAGGGAACGAGAAGGGGGGCGGGGCATCGTTCCTCCCCTCCCGCAATGCTCTTAAAGAGCTCGGGGAGGGGCAACAAAAGGGGAAACCCCGATGGGTTTCCCAATCGGGCCGAAGGCGCGGTGGGGGGATGCGGCGCACAGGGGGGTTTTGTTTTAAACAAAACCTCTCCTGCGTCGGGTTATGAAACCCTATCGCAGGCGGGCCCGGGTCGGGTCCGGACCCGACCCGGCCCGGGTCCGATAATTTTTTTTTTTTTTTTGAAAAAAACGTGGGTTTTATAGAAACATGTTGCTGGCTTTCTCCCAGGTGGCTTCACATTCTGGCAATCCTTTCCACTGCACTAAGTACTTTTTGACTTCCCCTAGATAGTTGTTGGAATGGTTGAGGATGATATCTGGATCTCTGCCTGGTACACTAACTGTTGAAGGAGTTCGTTGCGGGATCAGAGCACGTTGAGGCATGCTCCGTTGAGGATCTCCTTCATCTTCGTGGAATGGCTTCAGGTTGCATATATGGAATACCGAGTGCACTTGAAAGTTTGCTGGCAAGTCCAGCCGGTACGCCAAGTTTCCCACACGTTTGATAATGGTGAAGGGGCCATCATACTTGCGAATAAGGCCTCGATGGTGGCCCCGAAAGATAGTTGTGCGGTCAAAAAAGAGCTTAGCCAACACTTTGTCTCCAACTCGAAATTGGCGACGCTTCTCATCTGCCCATTTCTTCATGCACTTGGTTGCCTTGTTTAGATATGTCTTCGCCAACTCTGTCTGATCTTACCAGTTCCTGACAAACTGGTATGCATAAGGTGTTTTTCCACGTCCTCGCGCAGCAAGGGAGTGCGGAGTCTGCGGCTGTTGTCCAGTTGCGACTTCAAATGGACTATGGTTGGATGACTCGCTCTTTTGAAGGTTGTAGCAGAATTGAGCCGCATCAAGTAAATCTACCCAATCCCTTTGGTTGGCACTGACAAAGTGCCGCAGGTATTCCTCTAGCATGTCGTTTATTCTCTCTGGCTGTCCGTCGGTTTGAGGGTGGAAACTTGTGCTGAAATGCAAGTTCGTCCCCATTAAGCGAAACACTTCTCGCCAACACTTTCCAAGTTTAAGAAAATTTTGTAATTTTGAAAATTTTGCTTGTAAAGATTGTATTCTTGGTAAAATGAAAAGATTACCATTTCATGATAGAACTTTTGTTTCATCTAGACCACTTGAGTTAATACATTTGAACGTTTGGGGTCCCGCACCAGTCATATCAAAAGGCGGATACGCATATTATGTAATTTTTTTTTATGACTTCTCTAGACATATTTGGATCTACTTCCTTAAACATAAATCATAGGTCTTTTTGCATTTTCAAATATTTCACAAAATGACTCAAAATAAATTTCAAAATGATATTTTCATTTCTTGCACTGATTCAGGGAGGGAATTTTTGTCAAAAGAATTTAAAGATTATCTCAATTTACATGGCATCACACATCAAACTTGTCCACAGACACCACAACAAAATGGTTTGGCCGAACAAAAATACTGACACATTATGAAAACCACTAAAAAGCTCCTTAAAAATCATTTTGAAATAACTGGTTTAGGTTTATTGAGATATTTTTTAGGAATTGAAGTTGTTTATTCTCCTCAAGGTTATTCATTATCTCAATCTAAGTTTGCTTTTGACATTGTTTCTAGGTCTTGAATTACAAATGAGAGTGGATACTCCAGAAGTTAACACCAAAATGAGAATCGATGATGGAGAACCTCTTGAGGATCCCACTCCTTACAGACAGCTTATTGGAACACTTTTCTATCTTTCTATTACTAGACTTGATATAGCACACGTTGTACACACAGCTAGTCAGTTTCAGCACGCTCCCACTTCTATTCACATCGGAGCAGTTTTGCGTATTGTTAGATACATTAAATCTTTTTTTCACGAAGCCTCTTCTTGTCTGCTTCATCTTCATTAGATTTAATTGCTTATACTGATGCTTATTGGAGAGGTGATCCCAATAACAGACACTCAACCACTGGTTTTTGTGTTTTCTTAGGTAAATTCTTGATTTCGTGGCGGTGCACAAAGCAGCAGAAGGTCTCTCTTTCGTCCACCGAAGTTGAATATTGAGTCATAGCCACCACAACAATGGAGGTAGTTTGGCTCAGAAGACTGTTGGCTGACATGAGAGTTGAAGTAACAAAAGATTCACGCATGTGTTGTGACAACAAGAGTGCGATCTATATTATCAGCAACCGAACATTTCATGAACACACCAAATATATTGAAATGGATTGTCACTATGTGAGAGAGAAGTATCTATATGGAACCATTGATCTGTCTTATGTTACATCAGAATACCAATTAGCGAATTTGTTCACCAAACCTCTCGTTGCTCCTGGATATCATTTCCTCTTAAACAAACTTTCGCTCATTGTACCGCAAGTTTGAGGAGGGGTGTTAAAAAGTGTACACATAAATTTGATTATATATAATATAATATATAATATTTTATATTTATTATTATTATTTTTTTCTGTCTTCTTTTTTTGTATTTTTATTTTTGTCTAGTTCAATTTGAAGTATACTCAAAACTAGTCAAGATCCAACTAGATCTTGACTAGTTGTTATAGCTGTTGGAGCTAGTCCAACGACTACAATTAGAGACGTTGGACTAGCTCCAACGACACTCTATGAGCTCTCTAAAGTTCCTCTCTCTTCCTCTCATTGTGTATAAATAGGGGTGACTCCCCTCTCATTTGTAACAATGCTTTTCAAGCATTTCATGTGAATGAAATAAAGTTTATTATTTTCTCTTTTGAGTTCGCCTATGTATGCCCTTTTGTGGGTTATGATTGAAGTGTCTTCAATAGACACCTATTACAAGTATTTGTGCTTTCGTGGAAGATCCTCATTTCCTTACGTACTCACCTCGGGGTTATTTGTTATTGCAGACTAAGTATCTAGTAGAGATCATCGAACGATTAGGGTTGTGAGATGAAAAACGAGTTGAAACTTCAGAGCTCATCAATGCAAAGATGAAGAAAGATGATGGAGAACCTCTAAAGGATCCAACTCCATATAGACAAATGATTGGAGCTTTGTCTTATCTCTATTTCTCGTCCTGATATTTCTCATGTAATTCATTCTGTTAGCCAATTTTAGCATGCTCCCAGTACAGTACATATGAGTGTTATAATGAGAACTATTAAATATATTAGAAATTTTATTAATTATGGGTTATTTCTTTCATTCTCTTCCTCGTTAGAAGATATTGCATATTCTGATTCTCATTGGGGAGGGGATGTGAATAACACACTCAACCACGGGTTCTTATGTTTTTGTAGGTGATTCCCTAATTTCATAGAGATGAAAGAAGCAACAGGTGTCCCTCTCTTCCACTGAAGTAGAGTATCGTGCTATGACGATAACTACGTTGTAGTTAGTATGGGTGAGATAATTGCTATAAGATTTGGGAGTTCACATTGCAGAACCCTCAAAATTATATTGGGATAACAAGAGCACAGTATATATTGCACGCAATCATACATTTCATGAAAGGACCAAACACATTGAAATGGATTGCACTACGTTCGTGAGGAATTTATGAAGAAGACTATCATGTTGCCTTATATTCCATCTGAGTACCAACCGGCGGATTTCTTTATTAAAGTGCTTTTGTCACCTAGATTGGGACAGCTCCAACTAGCTATTGGAGTTGCTCCCAACGGTCACAAATGTGACCGCTGGTTGGGCTGCTTCCTATCTCTCTCACTTGTTATAAATAGGGCCTTAAGCCCTTGTATATTCTCAATGCTTTCTTAAGCATTTGCGTAATACAAAAGCATTTATTTTTATTCTCTTGACCCTTGTGTGGCTGGTGTGGATTGATCAATCGGTGTTTCTTATGGGTTGGTTGTGTTATTGAAAGCCCATTAGAGGGACTTGTTTGCTTTTGTTCTTATTTCATTACATATATAAGGACATTTTGTCCCCTTGTAAGGTATGCATTAACTAATGCATATTGGATGAATAAATCCTAGATTTTTCAAGTGTGTGCTCCTTTGTTGGCCTTGTGAATGCACATTTGTAGGTTGTTCTTGTGCTCTTTGTTAAATTGTAATCCATTATCATTGTAATGCCTATATATATTTTATATATATATAAAGAGAGATACATATACAAATATATTTCATATATATGTACATATATATATATATATATATATATATATATATATATATATATATATATATATATATCGGCCGTAGGGGTATTTTAGTTTTTTCCTCTTTTTCCGCATAATCATCTTTTGAATATGTTCGTATATTTTTATTTTTATTTCTTTTCTTTTTTTCTTTTTTTATATACGTAATTTGTGTACCATGGGGGCTTACATATACTCGTTGGACCCCTCCAACGGTAACAATTATGACCGTCGGAAGGGCTCCAACGACTACATGTGGAGCCCCTCCAAGGCCCACTAAAGGCTCTTTAATGCTCTATAAATAGAGCCCCTCTTCTTTGTTTTTTCTCAAGGCTTTGGGTCAAAGCCTACATGTGATCTAATAAAGTTTTTCATTCATTTTTTATGCCTTAGTGCATTTGTGAGATATTGTGGGTTGTGCTTTTGTGCACAAGTGTTCTAAGTGTTCTTATTGTGCATTTGTGCACTCGATTTTCATCAAGAACATTGTGTCTTGATCATAGTGTCTTTTTTAAGACACTTTCATATGGTATCAAAGCAAAGTTGAAGAAAGAAAAACGTGTGGTTCCTCACCTTTTTCGAGTACATCGGAAAACATGCCCTCAAAATTTTGCCGATTGGTGTGGACTCTTCTCTTCATCCAATATTTTAGAAGCCTCTTTTACCAAAAAAGATCTAAAATTCTTTTGTGGTACGTATCTCTTTCTCTCTTTTCTCCTCTCTAATGGGTGAAAAAGATTCTCGTTTCTCTCTTGATTTTAAACTTAATAGCTCCAATTACCACGTTTGGGTCGGAAACATGGAGGCCCGTATTAAATAAAAGGGCTTTGGGGCTATGTCCAAGGCTCGATTCCGGAACCGAAACCTAAAATCACATTGATGGAACAAGGAGAAATGAAGATCCTTGAAGGAGAAGAAAGAGTCAAGGCTCTTGAAGACTATAGTAAGAGACATGAAGAATGGGAGATGAGGAATTTCAAAATCCTATCATGGATTTTTTCATCCGTTGAGACAAGAATTAATGCCAACATCATCAAGTTCAAGAAAGCGTCTCAAGCGTGGGAATACCTTGAAAAGATGTACACTTCAAGGGATTTGTCCCACAAGTATTATCTTCAAAAAAGAGCCTTGACCCTTCAACAAAACGAAAAGACTATTAGAGAGTATTTCGCAAAATTATCCTCTATTTGGGATGAGCTTGCTATGCTTGAACCCAAATGGAGTGGAGAGGCTATTGAACTTAGACATAAACAATTAGAAAAGGATCGCTTTTTAAATTTTTTAATAGTCTTAGGCCCGAATTCGAGCAAATTTGATCCTCCCTTATATCCTCTTTCACTTCCCCCCTTTCTTGAAGATGTAACTACAAAACTAAGTGGGGAAGAGACTCGTATGGGCATAAGCAAAAATAACCCAAGTGTTCTAGCAACATCTTCCAACCATGAAGAAAGTGAAGGTATTAATGTCGTCTCAAGACCGGAGAACTTAAGAACCTACAAGCCTCTCCACTTCAAGAATCAAAGTCACGGTACAAGTAGCCAAGGCGGAAAGAGAGATTATAGCAAGCTTGTGTGCCACTTTTGAAAGGAACGAGGGCACATCAAGCCAATTTGCCCAAAGTGGAAGAAGTTGTTAGCTATGGCTATCATATCTTAACCTCAAAAGAAAGAGTGCTCACTGTCTTTAAATGGAGCTCGCTCGTTACAGCAAATTGTGGATGCACTTCAACCTCTTCTCAAAGAGGCAATTTCTGGAGCCGCCATGTCAACCTCTTCACCTCCCGGTAAGACCTCTTGGCTTTTAGATTCGGGTGCTTCATTTCATATGTCCCCAAGTATTAGTACATTTTCCGAGTACTCAAACAATCTCTCACCATCCTTTGTTTCAACCGCGGATGGAACATCTTTTAAAGTAAAAGGAATTGTAAATTTTGAAAAGCAAGGGTTCTTTATCCCAAAAATTAGATTTATACCAAAATTAAACTTAAACTTATTTTTGGTTTTTCAACTCTCGGATCATGGGTGTGATATAAAATTTTCATCTAACAAATGTTGGATACAGGATCGTCGGTCCGGGAGGTTGATTGGGGAAGGATCTAGGAAGGGAGATTTATACTATGTCGATTCCCTTCAAATTCCAAAGAACCCTTTTTGTAATGTTGTCCAACAAAAGGATATTAATGTATGGTACAAGAGACTTGTACACCCAAATGTTATAAAAAATTTCTACTTACCTTTTTATAAACACCTATGGAAAAGTGATTTCACTTGTAACGATTGTATTCTAAGGAAAATGAAAAAGATATTTTTTTGTCAAAGATCTATGTTTACAACAAGACCTTTTGAAATTGTTCATTCAGACATATGGGGACCGGCACCAGTTTTATCAATAGGGGGTTTTGCGTATTATGTAATGTTTATTGACGACTACACGATATTGTTGGATATTTTTTCTTAAGCACAAATATGAAGTATTTTCAACTTTCAAAACCTATCATATGATAATTAAAAATTAATTTAATGGAAACCTAAAAATTTTCAGAACTGACTCTGGGGGACAATATCTTTCAAGTGAATTCAAAATTTATCTTGAAAGTCATGGTATTCTTCATCAAAGATCTTGTCCAAAAACTCCTCAGCAAAATGGATTAGCCGAAAAAAAGCATAGTCATATAATAGAGACAACTTGAACCCTTCTTATTTCTCAAAACATTCTAAAAGGTTTTTGGGTTGAAGCTGCCTTAACATCTATCTATCTTATAAATCGACTACCATTTAAAATTTTGAACAAATCTTGCCTTTCAAAATGTTGTATACCAAAGAACCTGCCTATAGTCGGTTGAGAATTTTTTATTGCAAATGTTTTATTCTTACTGACAAGAACGACAAGCTCTCACCGAAAGCCATTGCATGTGCTTTTCTTGGATATTCTGAAACCTAAAAAGGGTTTCGATGTTATGATGTCAAGAATGATGAGTTATATGTTTTCAGAAATGTGAGTTTTCTGAAAAATGTTAATGGTTTTGAGAAAAGTGACCCTTATAAAGAAAATGTGGATTGTTCCTTTTTATTTGAGTTGTTAGCAAAAGATGATGACAGTGATGATGAACTCACTTATAATGATGACAATGATAATGAAGATGAGGAAAATATTTCCTTCCATCCATCTACCTACCAACACAATGATGAAGGAGCATCAAGAGATCCTATAACATATACTCATAGAGACAAACAGTTTTAAAAGTGCAATTGAAAAATAAGAGTGAACCTAGTGGCTCCACTTCAACAAACAAAGAAAACCTATGAAGAACTGAGAGAAATAAAAAGGTGTCTTCTAGGTTCATCTCATATGATTCTTTTACACCTAAACACAGAGCTTGTCTTTGCGCCACTCACTCCTATGTAGAACCCAGAAACTTTGAAGAAGTAAAAAAGAATGATGAATGGTTAAAAGCGATGGAATGTGAGTTTAATGCTCTCAACAGGGAGAAAACTTGGGAATTCCAAGATCTTCCCAAGGGTAAGAAAGCAATAGGGTGTAGATGGGTATTTAAGGTTAAAACTAAGAGCGACGAATCTCTTGAGAGATATAAAGCTCGGCTAGTTGCGAAGAGATATAGTCAAGAATACGAGATTGACTATGAAGAAACATTTGCCTCTTGGCCCGAATGGTCATTGTCAGATGCCTCATCATTGTTGTCTCAATTAACAAATGGAACATCTATCAAATGGATGTTAAAAATGTCTTTTTAAATGGTGATCTAAATGAAGAAGTATATATGGATGCCCCACCAAGAATGAAGACTCCCAAAGGAAAAGTGCTTCGTTTTCGAAAAGCACTGTATGGTTTAAAACAAGCCCCCAAGGCTTGGTATGATAGATTTAATTATGTAATGTTAGAAAATGGTTTCTCATTCTGTTTCACTGACATCGCTCTGTTTGTTAGAAAAACCAATGCAGGGATAGTCATTCTGCTTTTGTATGTGGATGATATGCTAATAACTCGAAGTGATACTAAAGGAGTTAAAAGCATAAAATCAATTTTAAA
Organism: Nuphar pumila; assembly: GCF_984573655.1. NCBI lineage: Eukaryota > Viridiplantae > Streptophyta > Magnoliopsida > Nymphaeales > Nymphaeaceae > Nuphar > Nuphar pumila. Next base: position 83,075,675 of record NC_143257.1, read on the forward strand.
TGATAGTTTTGAAATGTCTTATTTGGGATTTCTAACCTATTTTTTGGGTATTGAAGTGGCATACTCTCATAGAGGGTATTTTGTATCTCAAACTAAGCTTGCCGCTGAGATTCTTGACAGGTCAGGTATTAAAGTGTGTAAAACTCCTGTTATAGTAAGAGCCAAAATGAAAATTGATGATGGCATTCCTCTCTTAGATCCTACTCCCTACAGGAAGCTTGTGGGATCATTGATGTATCTGAGTATTACTAGACCAAATATTTCTCATGCAATTTATACTGAAAGCCAATTTCAACATGCACCAACATCAATTCACATGAGTGTCATTTTACGGATACATAAAGGGTACACTAAATAAGGGAGTATTATTATCCTCTTCTTCTAAATTAAAATTAATTGATTATACTGACTCTGCCTGGGGAGGTGACCCAAATAACCATCACTCCACTACTGGTTTTTCTGTATTTTTAGGAGACTCGCTGATCTTATGGAGATGCAAGAAGCAGCAAAAAGTGTCTTTATCATTTACAGAAGCTGAATATCGAGCCATGATAACTACTACCATAGAAATTATATAGATTCATCAGCTATTAGAAGACATGGGGATCAATGTAGAAGGGCCCACGAAGCTATGTTGTGATAACAATAGTGCAATTTATATTGCTAAAAATCATACATTTCATAAGCGAACATAACACATTGAGATGGACTGTCACTATGTTCGAGAAGCATATCTCAAAGAAGTCATAGATCTTCCGTATGTAACTTCAGAATATCAGTTGGCAGATTTCTTCACCAAAGCATTGTGTTCTCTGCGGTTCAACTTCCTTCTTAGCAAACTTTCGGTCATCATGCCCTAAGTTAGAGGGGGGGGAGGGGGGGTTAAATTGTAATCTATTATCATTGTAATGCCTATATATATTTTATATATATAAAGAGAGATACATATACATATATATTTCATATATATGTACATGTATATATATATATATGTCGTAGGGGTATTTTAGTCTTTTTTTTCTTTTTACGCATATTTATCTTTTGAATATGTTTGTATATTTTTATTTTTATTTCTTTTCTTTTTTTCTTTTCTAATATATGTACTTTGTATACCTTAGGGGGGCCACATATAGTCGTTGGGCCCCTCCAACGGTCACATTTGTGACCGTTGGAGGGGCTCCAACCACTACATGTGGATCCCCTCCAAGGCCCACTAAAGGCTCTTCAATGCTCTATAAATAGAGCCCCTCTTCTTTGTTTTTTCTCAAGGCTTTGGGTCAAAGCCTATGTGTGATCTGATATAGTTTTCCATTCATTTTTATGCCTTAGTGCATTTGTGAGATATTGTGGGTTGTGCCTTTGTGCACAAGTGTTCTAAGTGTTCTTATTGTGCATTTGTGCACTTGTTTTTTATCAAGAACATTGTGTCTTGATCATAGTGTCTTTTTGAAGACACTTTCACACTCTTGCCCATAGTAGGCATTCTATTTTTTAATCCTTGTGGATTCATTACATGAATATGTGTGTGTCTGCAATTGCCACTCAAAGAAAAAGATGTTCACTTGGCATGCTTTATATTAAAGTACATCCAGGATGAATTTGTGCCACAAAATTTAAAATTAAGAAGTTGGCACAAAAATCAATGATTCTGTCCAACAGAATCAATTGCATTTTGAAAATAAGAACAGCATCTCTGACTATGTGCATACATTTCATAGGAAAAAAGGTCATCAGTCAAGTGATTGTCATTCAATAAGGTAATTACATTTCCGCTGGATTTACTTTATCATGCGCAGCAGCAGGGGACTATGACATGCTCATGTTCACATAATCAAAATGGAACATGTGAAGAGAGGGTGTTGTTTGTTAGGTGATGAAGGAGCACTGGCAAAGAATATGGCAGCAGCGGAGTCAGTAAAGAGTTCCACATGGCCAGCTTATATACCTCTATAGTTACTGCTGGAGTTGATGTTTATAGTTTTGTAATTCTTTACCTTGGTATCGGCAAACTAGCCAGTACATCCCCCCACCCCATAGGCTAGGCACTACAGCTTTAGGAAATGAATAAATAAAACAAATAATTTGCATTAACTTCCTGGGAAGATTTTCGGTGTCCTTTCATTGACAATCATCTTTCTAATGATGATTACATTAATCATTTATAGAACAGAAAAAGATAAAACTTTTAACCAACCAAAAACGAGTAAGAGATTACCCAGGATCAGGTTTTGCATTCACAATTTCCTCTGGGATGTACTCATCATCCCACTGTGGGATGCTTCTACATTCCTCAAGATAACTGATTTTTTCCACAGCTCCTTTTAGATCTTCTATGGTGGAGTAAGCTTTAGGTTCAACTGTCTTAATGACACAGCTACAACTTGCACGAAAATTCTCAGCAAAACTTGATACTTCTGCCGCTGAAATATCTGACAGAAAATTGTTTAAAATTAGATGTACGTGAACAGATTCTGCATTTCTCAAGTTGATTGTTAAATAAACAGAATGTTAATGACCTTCCATGACAAAGATAAGATTGAAGTCCATACCATACTAAACCATGATATTCTATCATGCCAAACTGTTGTTTCACATAGACCCAATAACAAAAGAAAGAACCAACTTCCATGAATGTCATAAGGTTGAGTTTAATGTGATAATGATGCCAGTATCTTAGATGTGGAAAAAATCATTTTATTTTAGGCTGCTGTTTTTTTTTCTCAGAACCGAATCTTACAACTTGTTTCCTGTGTTTCAACATACTGGAATAACAAGTATACCATATCAAACATATCTCAAAGGTTAGAATGTTAGATGCAGTTTTTTGTGGACGGGTCTATGAAAACCAAAAAGGATAACTTCTTAAGTCATCACCATTCAATACCATAATATATATTTTATGAGTTAATCTATTTTGGTAACATGTCATAATCATTCTGCAGAGCACAAGGCATGCACTCCAATTTGGAATAGGTGCTTCAGAAATGTAACAAAGAATTAGTATTGCACATGAAAAATATATGAAATAGGCTGTGACTCACGGGGTAGGAAGGTCTTTTGCATCTGTGCTTCACACTCTATGCCAACAACAGGCTCCTTGTGGAAAAAGTGCTGTAAAAACAAAAAAGTTTCGCCTGTAACATGAAAGCTTGATATATGCTTAGAATGAAACATTCGGCAGATAACATCTAAAAATCACACTGAAGAACCTGCAAGTGAAGTACCAAGTACTAATGAAAGATGTGGAAAGTGTGAGGCATATTAATAAAACACATGCAATTTTTAGATGATTTATGGCCAAAAAACAATAAGAGAAAACCCCAAGCAGAAAAGTACTTGTAAGTATTCATCACGCAGACTTGTCGACTGCATTTGATCACGTTCCAAATATACAGATTCAATATCCGACATCAACAAAGCACGGACAATTGTTATTTCATGATCTGAAAATCCATATAGCCGGACCCTTGCAACCTGAAAATTTCAACTTGTAATGAGAATGTAAGACATAAGAGCCACAGAAGGTATTAAGATGCAAAATACCTCCATTAGCATTGATTCCAGAGCTTCAACAGTTCCCCTCTCTTTGCAAGTGGAAGTCATTATATAAGCCTTCACAGGATTGACAAGAATATCTCCAACTGAGCTGCAGGAGAAGAATGGAGGGTCTTTTCTTCGAGATATTTTGAAAAGCCTCTGGTTCAAGGCACAGTGAAACATAGCTTCTGCAAGAGAATCCCTGTAGTCCTTAACAGTCTTCATCTCAATTACTGGAATTTTACAACTGAGGACAACTGCGGACTGAAATATTGTAATGCAAATAAGAGTGAAGGCATGAAAAAGATGCATCTTATGCACAAAGACAAGTATATGAACATAAAAATGCAGTCTGTACACACATGTATGTAATATGTGTGTATTATAGTCTCATTGATTTTCTAATGTTATCATTGAAGTTTTCTGGATCTAACAGTACAATATGATCTCGATAGTCTTTTTAGTGGAGAAAACACATTATATTAAGAGGCTTTGATGCATAGGGAGCCAAGGAATCTTAAATCTATGGCCTATAATGCACCAAAACTTGACAACAAGAAAACAACAATTCTTACATCAAAAAGACTGCCTAATCTGAACATGTTTCTTACTAAAAAACCCATCACAACTGCATCTATAGTTCTGATCAAATAATACCCACAACCATGACTTTCTAATAGTTACCTTGAGGATGCCAAAGGTAAGCCCCATACACACACATATATACACATAGGATAAATAAATGTACGTCTGTACAGTGCAGAGGGCCACGACTTTTGATGTTCCAAGGCTTGTTTTGCAAATCACACCCCATAGATGTGTTCAGCATGGTCTATTTGCTAGAAACTGTCAGTTGGATCATGTTTTTCTGATGAAGAAACACAAATTTTTTGAGTCTTAAAAATATAAAAAGTTGTGGGACATTGATTTGTGAAAACATCCAAGATCTGCTTATATGTCGTAATCGGACGATCCAAAAGACAATTCCCACAACACAAAATATGTAGATCGCATCTGTAATATCAGAATTAAAGAAGAAAAAAAAACAGGAATGTCCGCACCATGCAGACGTCTCTCTCTCTCTCTCTCTCTCTCTCTCTCTCTCTCTCTCTCTCTATATATATATATATATATATATATATATATATATATATATGTGTGTGTGTGTGTGTGTGTGTGTGTGTGTGTGTGTGTGTGTGATCGAAATCAAAGATGCAAGCTGTATTGACTCGATCTGACAACATAGGTGTGTCCGGATTGGTTTGTCTGCTAAGGGTGGGACCTTGGATTGTGTTATTCAATGTAAAACTATGATTTCTCAAGTTGTGAAACATCACTACATTGTACGCTGTTGACTTTTGAAGCCCTTGTAAAAAATTATTACATGTCACAATCACATGATTGAAAATACAATGATAATATCCCTTTGAAAATATGCCAATATCTTTGACTATGATATATATAGATATATCATTTAAGATTTCTTTTCCTCATATATATATATATATATATATATAATATGTATGTATGCACAAGTCTCTAATGTGGATGTGCATATGGTGTCAATGAGTTCAAATGAGCAATATCTAATTGCCATGTTTTTTTCAAGTGAATCTATCCTTACAATTATGATCTACATGGTCTGTTTGGTTGTGCGGATCAACTTTGGAACGACCAGAATTTGGTGTATGTGCAGGTTTTTTGGTGATTAAAAAATCAATGGTCATAAATGCACCAATTTTTCATGACTTAGAAAAGGTATTTTTTGTCCATAAAACGTTTTTCAGTGTTGATCTCTAACAAATTGGCCATGCTAAACACATTTATAGGTCGGATTGAGTCAAAACAACTTGCACCTATGTGTTTGAACTCATTGATACTGTATATGCATCCGCCAAAGGCATCCTATGTATATATATAGGGAAAATATATGGTAGTTCTGTACCATGATACCATCCTGTGGTACACACTCTTGTTTGCATAGATCTAGCCACCAAATGATAAATCTAACTGTACAGATGTGTATAGCACGGTTTATTTACTATATTAAAATGTTTTATCATGTCTAATACACCATAAGATTTTATTTTTAAGACTGTGAAAATCAATGACTCACAATTCATGAAAATAAGGATAGTTTACAAATGGTACAAAACATCATTTTCGAGTCAACTTTAACACATGAAAATAATAAAGAGCATGCTAAACATGTTCCAACCTATGTCACATGGGTGCGGGTGCGGGTGCGACACGGGTGCGGCACAATTTTAAAATTTTTGGACACGGGGACTCGGCAAAATATATATATATATATATATATATATATATATATATATATATATATATATATATATATATATATATATAATTTTATTTTATTTTTAAAATGCCACAGCACAGTCTGTGTGACTGTGCACAGTCACGGGCACAGTCCACAGCACTGTGACTGTGCACAGTCACAGTCTGTGACTGTGCGACTGTGCACACTCACAGACTGTGTACAGTCTGTGACTGTGCACAGTCACAGTCTGTGACTGCAGCACAGTCACAGTCTGTGACTACAGCACTGTCACAGCACTGTGCCTCTTTTTATATATATATTTTTAAATAAAAAATATAAAAAATTGGTTTTTAGGGACATTTTTGGACTCGGTCAAAGTTGACCGAGTCCAAAATGTGGACGGACTTGGCCTGGACTCGGCCTGGGCTCGTTGACCGAGTCCGGGCCGAGTCCGAAGCCGCACCCGAGTCCGCATCCGTGTCGGGGCGTGTCAACTCGGGTGCGGCACCTCCTTAGCCGAGTCCGTGTGACATAGGTTCGAACAGTTAGATTTTGCTTTTGGAGCTTAGATCTATGTATATCAAATGTGTACCACCATACAGTATCACCATAGATGTATACATATATATACAGAGAGAGAGAGAGACAATAGAATATGAGAACTACTGTGTGAACTGGGCATTTCAAGGCATTTTCAACACTTTTTTTGCAAATCCAACCATGTAGATGTGTTCGGCATGGTGAATTCGCTAGGAATCAGCTGTTGGATCGTGTATTTTTAATGAAAAAAATACTGATTTTTGGATGCTTGAATATTTATGAAGATTATGAGCCATTGATTTTAAAGCCTTAAAAAATCTTGTTTATGCATCATAATGGGATGATTCAAGGGTTTGTGCTTATAAAACCATGTATGTAGATCACATCTGTAAGGTAATATTCAAGATAAAAGAATAAAAAATCCATGAAAATTGTGGTTCACACGGTAGTTCTCATATTTTCAGTTCTCATATTCTAGTGACTATATATATAGTCTTATCAGTATTGTATCGTACGACGATAGTACACCTACGAGCATGAAAGAATGTGGGTAACACTGACTATGCTCAAATTCTTAGCCCCGTTGATGACTCCATCTAAAATACAATAACGGGATGGACCACTTCTATAGTGTAGGCCAGGCATGGAGAGAACCACCGAGAACGGATATGCCAAGAAGAAAAAAGGCAAATGAAGGGATAAGGAAGCATCTATCAGTGAGGGAATCAGAGGTTTCCTTTAAGGGTGAGGCCAGTCATCAAATGGAAGACCTTCTCCCATTTCAATAACGCCCTGACACTCCGCTTTACGAGTGCTTTTTGCTTGCAACTGAGCCTAGAAGTAGCCTACCATGAGTCCATGACCTGAACCGCCTACCCTAAACTTGCCTACCCATACCTGGCTACCTGACCAAGAGAAGAAAGACTTTTGTTAGCTTGACTTTAAGAGTGCATAACCTCATGGATAAGCTCACGCCAACCCAATAATTTGGGATCCAATTCAAGATTTTCCTTGAGAGGTATCGGGAAAAAAATGGAATGCAATAATATTGATTCATATATTTGGTTTCAATGAATGTACGGAGTTACGAATCCTTTGTTTAATGGAAAATGTTTACAAGTAATGCGCCCAAGGTCCGTTGACTTGTTATTTCAAAACACCACTTTTTACTGGATTACTATTTAAAACTCTGATAAATGAATGATTATAAGGCTTTAAAAAATTTCTAAAAGGTTACAAGTCCAGGATTTTGGGGGTGTTACGACTTCACCACCAACTGATGAAGAACCACCTGACTGCTCCTCCTTGAGCATTATACCCTCACGCTTAGTAGAAGTCGCATATGCACCACTCTTCTTCCTGAGAATGAGAGAGTAATTCTTCGTATGACCAAAACCCTTGCAATAGGGACACTGAACAAAGCTAAGGTCACCTCTTCCATCAAATCTCATCTCCCCTCATCCTCCAGTCCTACCACCACCTCTTCCACCCATTCTGTCACTTATCTGTCTGGAAACAGCCATGACATTATCCCCAAAAGAGAATGAACCAAGAGACTTTATCATAATCTCTTCTTCAATTAACTGAGCATTGACTTGGGTCACATATCGTAAGTGACAACGATGCAAGATGGCACTCCTTGTCCCATCAAATTTTGGTCTAAGAGCCATGAGAAACTCAATAACTTTGTCAGTCTCCCTATGTTGATCAAGGATCCTCAAACAAGTTTGACATGAAGTGCAAGATACACATTTCGTACACTTCTCACATTTCTTTTGTCCCTCCATCAGTGCAACAGCATCCCAAATTCTCTATATATCAGAGTAGAATTCTTCAATTGACTTAATTCGCTATAGTATACTTCTCAACTCTTGAGTGAGTTGATAATGTTTTGCCTAATTCTCTTGTTTATAGACTTGCCTGAGATATGTCCAAGCTTTTTTTGCCTCATGGAATTTTGAAATATTCATGGCAATTCTCGATTCCACGGACTCAAGAATCCAAGCTTTGACTCTCGCATTGTTCATGACTTATTCTTCTATAGACTTATCAAAACCCTTATCAGAGGCTCTAGGTTTTACTTTTAGACCATCTAAATAGCCTTCCAACCCTTTTCCAACCGCCACCGCTTCCAAAAAAATCAGCCCAATATGCATAGTTGGTCCCATCAAACTTGATTGGGATGATTTGAATCCCTTCTCCATGATACCACTCACAATAAATATTACCAAGAAAGTTGAAGGGATTGAGTTTACCAGCAAAAGAAAGAACCATGGTCAGTTCAAGAGTCAAACGGATAACATATACCACAAATGAACCCCTCAATATGCTGATTTATGCTTAGAATTTCTAAGTCCACACAAATGCAGCACAACCTTACCAATCTAGATGCATTCGACACCTTGAAAAAAGCCCAAGAATAGCTTACCACAAGCTAAAATGCCCAAAATCTTATTCAGATCTTCTCTAAAAACACAAAAACCACAATCAATATCACCAAGACCCTTCACAAACCACTTTCACATAGATTTTACACCAAATAACAATGACCCAACACTGTACCACAGTGAATCTGAACCAAAAATGCAGAAAAATGGGTTACTGTAAACTAGAGCAGCCCAAAACTTCGATAGAACGCTCCCAAAATGAAAAACAAGAGCACCACACCACCACAATAATGTTTCTAGGTTAAAACGACCTAGAAGCATCCAATATGAGCCTTAAATACCCACTGATTCACACAGATTGAGCAAAAAACCCAAATCTGGTTATTGTTCATGTCTCTTTTGAATAATCAGAAGAAAAACGATATTAAATCAACCATGCCTCCAACGAAGATGATTTTACACACAAATCATCTAAAATCATGATCTACCTGGTGTTGCCTTCAGATGTGCCAAATCTCAAACGTCCATACGACCCGACCCTTTAAAGAAGACATCAGCAGGCCTTCATACAGCTTTAGGATGAACCCTCCTCTCACAACCTCAAACATGCTCTGATATCATATTTAAATATGCAGAAAAATGAGAGAGGTTAGGGTTAGAGGAGGAGGAGGCAACACAAAGGAAAGAATAGAATGTTCTATTCCATAGCATTCATGAATGAGAGCACGTTACAAAAATAGGGGGTTGACCCTACTAGAGACATCAAAAAGAAAAAGAAAGTAAAAAGACTAGTATACCCCTTCTTTATAGGGTATGTACACATTAGTCTAACAAGTTACTTTACATAAAATTATGATATACTATATTATATAGACTTTCAATACGCTCTAGCCTCCGGGTACTCTCTCTCTCTCTCTCTCTCTCTCTCTCTCTCTCTCTCTCTTTGTCTCGCTTTCTCTCTCCCCCTTCCTCCACCTCTTCTTCTTCTCTTTCTCTCTCCTCATCCATCCGCCTCTTCTTCTTCTCTCTTTGTCTTTATCTTTCTTTCTCTCTCTCCATTCCTCCGCCTCTGCTTCTTCTCTCTTTGTTTGTCTCTCTTTCTCTCTCTCTCTTCATCCACCTGTTATTCTTCTTCTCTCCCCGTTCCTCTGCCTCTTCTTCTCTCTCTGTCTTTATCTCTCTTTCTCTCTCCCTTCTTTCGCCTCTTCTTCTTCTTCTTCTCTCTATCCCTCTTTCTCTCTCCCTTTATCCACTTGTTCTCTCTCTCTTCTTCTTCTTCTTCTTCTTCTTCTTCTTCTTTTCTCTCTGACTCTCTTTCTCTCTCCCCCTTCGTCTGCCTTTTCTTCTTCTTGTCTGACTCTCTTTCCCTCTCCCCCTTCCTCCACCTCTTCTTCTCTGTCTCTCTTTCTCTCTCTCTTCCTCTGCCTCTTCTTCTTCACTATTACTATACTTGATGATAGTGATATCGTATACTTGAGCATTTGTTGATTAATTTTATTTTAAGAATTCATATTACGTTTAAATTGCATAACTTTTGTTGATATTGACGATTGTTTGTTTGTTTATTCAATTGTTCTTAATTTTTGGGCAGGTTTAGTAATATAACAGGTTTACTATGCTTGACGATAGTGGCATTTGTTGATTAATTTTATATTGGATACATGTTTGCTATTAGTTTTAGCACTTTATTTTAAGAATTTAGATTGTTTTAAAATTATTTAGCATTTATTGATGTAATAATTGTGATTTTTTGCTTATTCTCAATAAATAAATAAGGATTTTTTAGTGTTGAATTTGTGTATGGATGTTAAAAAAAATCGCATTTCAATTCTGGTCTTGAATGAATCTGGATCGTAGGCTAGATTTGGACTCTAAAATGGATCTAGATCCTGTATTGGATTTTGGATCTAACTTTGAACCATGATCCAAGCTCATAAATGGATTTTGGATCATAAGTGGACAATAATCGGATTATGGATCTTATTTAGAATATGGATTTAATAAACCGTTTTGGGAGGGAGAAGAAGAGGAGGAGGGAGGGGGAGAGGGATCAGGGTTCAGCAGAGAGAAGGGAGACGGGAGGGTGGCTGGCGAGTCGGGAGACTCAGGCGGGGGGTCGGGGTTCTCAGGGAAGAGCGGGGCAAGCTCGGGGGGGTAGTAGCTGTGTGCCCGGATTGGATCCAACCTGGATCCAAAACAACAAATTTTTTTTTTGAAAAGTGCAAATCTTACACAAAACATGTTGACTCTAACACAACATTTCATGGACAAGAATACCCCTAATAAGAATGTAATATACAAGTAAATACACAAAGAAAGGAGCGGTACACATTTAGTAATACAGTATTGGACATAACTCTTAACAATAGGGACAGGTGCCTGAGGGTGAGTGAATGGAAAAAATGACATATATAGAAAGATTTTGGAGCACATACCCAACCAGCTTCAGACTCAACAAAGCATGAAAATCGAGGCTCTTCATGGGATGGAACAGGAGATGTTGGTACAACAGGAGGTGGCATCGGTGATGATACTTTCTCACCAAAGTGAGTTTTGATCAGTTCGACTACACTCTGCAAAAACAACAGTGGGGTTAAGATCATGACTAAGTAGGTTGGGAAATATACAAAAATTTTCTCCTATTTTTGCAGGTAAGAAAGCTTCGTAGGTTAGTAACTCATGCATTACTTCGATTGCTTTTTTCACTATTTCAGCCTTGCACCAAGAATATTTAGCTCATTTGTTTTCATAATGTAAATTATAAATTTTTTTTTAAACTTAAGAGAAAATATATGCATGGAGAAGACAAGCAGAAACAAGATATTGTATGAATTATTGGCAGAAGCTGGAGCTGTATGAACTCAAACCTGTGTATCGGTAAAATCTCCAACAGCGACGACTGCCATATTGTGTAGATGATACCATTTTTTGTAGAAACCTTCAACCGTTTCAGCAGACACAGTTCGGATCACCTTCTCTAACCCAATTGGTTGCCGCTCAGCATACTACAACATATACAGAGCTTTTAACATGGATAGCACATGCTAGACTGCAAAAGCCTTAGGAAATCCAAGGAAAATAAAAAAGGAGAATAATAATCCATATTCAATTAAATCATCTCCAAACCGAAGGTCTTCATATAATAACAAGCTGAGGACTAAGCACCAGAAGTAACTAGTTAAAGCATTACTCAACAAGGTGAGTTCTATTACAAAAGAAGGTGCCACTCACAAGACCACCTGGGTATAAGAACCTTCTCTTCGCAAGGTAGACTAAACTTTGATAGCCCATTATTCCAGTGTTCTTAGGTCATGTTTGGAATTGGGAAATAGTAGGAAGGGAAAAATTATAACTTTTCTAGCAGTTTCAAATGACAGAAAGAAAGTTTATCTAAAAAGTTTGATTTTTTGTAGAAAAAAAATACTCCACCTAGGGGGGTGGAGGGATTTTTCTTATAAAAAATTCTTCTTACATTAGGGCAACCATTCACCGACAACACATCTCATTCCATGGGATGCCACAAGAAGAGCTTCCTCCATCTTCATCTTCCTCCCATACACCACCATTTTCAGCTCGCTCCCTCCCTCCCTTAATCAAACGATCAGATTGTCACTTTGACCAACCTTGTTCAACATTTCTTTAACTCTTGTCATTTATGCATCATAATCATCTTCATTTTGTTCTACGAGTAAAAAGAAAATCTATACGGAAGAGATGTGGCTAATGATCCAGCACTTCTCTTTTTCTATTTAATAAAACTCTAAAAAGGACAACTGGGTCACCAAAGAGATTGACAATAAGTAGAAATAACACAACAAAAACGACATGAACTGAAAAATATTTCGACAATATTAACAAAAGAAATGAGTCAACTTTAATAGCCTCAGGAAGAAAGAAATTTCATAAATATTACAATTTGTTAAGAGCCTTATCACTACTTCAAATTCCATGTGGGCAACTGTTTACTAAGTTGTTTCAAATTTAAATTAGTGACTCCGTAAGGATCCAACTGAGCAGAATCATCCAAAAAAGAACCTTAAACCCTGAAGTAATAAGCTGCCAGATTTATTACATTGATAATGAAAACAACCATAAGCTCCAAGCCTCCAATATTATTGTATAATAAAACCCAACTGTTACCTTTGATCCCTTCATCATCAGACACCAGTGAGCTTCCTGCATACGCCCTGCTGCATTCCGTCCTCCCCTATATTCTTCCAAGACAGCGCCTCTTTCTTTTTCCAGATCATCAGATGAAGCCCGAACCTTTGTCAGAAATAGGTTATTTACCAAGTAATCAATGAATTAAACTGCCTGTCAACCAAAGAACAATAGGAAGAATAGCAGCTACCTCAGAACTGAACTCTGCCAACACTGATATAGCCTGGGAAAGCAACTCAGGCTTGTCTACAGGTACAAGCAACTCGTATATGGTTTCATCAGCTGATGTTGAAGCATTCTGACAAGCACCAAATTCTGCACCAATGCTTTCCAAGAACTTAACAATATCATGATTGGTATACTTCTTAGTGGCACTGAATGCAAGATGTTCCACAATATGAGCAACCCCACGTTCATCCTCCTCTTCTACAACTGAGCTGTCAGCAAGACAAACCAGCCATTCCATTTAAAATTACACTGATCACACACTTCTTTTAGGAAGCAAACTATATAAATGTCACAGCAGGCATACAAGTAGATGAGGATTTCTAGTAAAATTTTCCATGAATAAGGAAGGTATACAATTTGCAACAGAATAGGCTGAAGAACCAAAGAATAATTAAGATTTCACATCTATATAACAAAGAACAAAAAAAAAATCAATCTTTTATCTGTTATTCAATTAACTTCGGATTATCCTTATGTTTTTTAATTTTCTTCTTCTGGTTGCATTATAAAGAACAGGATAACAAACCTTGTGATAGTCACCGGGAGCAGCAAGAATAACTTATATGCTCTTGAGAGTGGTCATACTCCCAGATTCAGAGGTGTGACTGAGAGCAAGTGGCATAATCATCGTGGCGATGCTAATATTAAAGCAGTCCGACATATATCCAGAAAACATCTTATTGACATTGATGAACTTGATTCCAAAAACAAACATTTTATTTGCAGTACTTGTCAATTGGGGAAGTCCTGCAAACTTCCTTTCATTCCTTCCAATCATATCTCTAACTATGCCTTTGAAAAAATCCATTCTGACTTGTGGGGCTCAGCTCCTATTAAATCTAGGGAGAACTATCGATATTATGTGATTTTTGTTGATGGTCACACTAGATTTACTTGGTTCTATCCCTTAAAAAGAAAAACATTTTTTTTAATTGTTTTGTTCATTTTAGAAATTTTATTGAATACCAATTTGATAAAAAATCAAGATTTTTCAATGTGATGGAGGAGGAGAATTTGAAAGTGAAATTTTTTTGAAATATCTTGACAATCTTGGGATTAAAAGGCAAGTTTCATGCCCTAAGACCCCAATGCAAAATGGAGTTTCTAAAAGGAAACATAGAAACATCATTGAACTTGGACTTACTATGGTTTTTCATGCATGAATGCCAAAACGATTTTTGGTTGACGCTTTTTCAACTGCGCTTTTTTTGATAAATCTCTTACCATCATCTTCTTTGAAAATGAGCTCACCATATTTTAACCTTTTCAAGAAACACCCTAAATATTCGAGCTTGTGTGTATTTGGATGTAGATGTTTCCCTTATCTCGGAGGATATGCTAAAAATAAATTTGATCCAAAATGGTTACCTAGTATTTTTCTAGGATATAGCATAAAATATAAAGGATATAAGTGTTATATGTTAATATATATATATATATATATATATATATATATATTGAAACCGAAATACCCAGCAAGGGTATCTCAGTCTTTTCATTGTAATAGGCGTCAGCCCATTAGGAGCTGACAACCCTTTTTCACCGTTTTATAATTTTTTGTTTTTTACTGTTGAGCCAGCTCCAGTATAGCTGTTGGAGCTGCTCCCAACAGTCATAAATAGGACTGGTGGGAGCAGCCCAACAGCCATATTGGCTGCCGCCTTTAGCCTCTTGTATTATAAATAGGCCTCATGGCCTTTCTATTATTTCATCTCTTTTTCAAGAGAGTTTTCTATGCAATATACTTTCTCATTTGACCCTTGTGTGGGTGGTGTGATTGTTCAATCAAGTGTTCTCACTTGATTGAGGTGTGTGTTCTTGCATATTCATCGGATTTGATCCACTTCATTACATGGTATCAAAGCTTGAGTGTTCCAAAAGCCGTTTTTAGAGAAAATCATGACAATATCAAGAGGAGGATCGTGAGCTTGGCAAAATACAACAAATCACAAATTATTGCATCGGGAAGCGAACCACTTCAAAAAAAAATCTTGTATTTTCTTCCTTGATCTCTCTTTCTTTTTCTTTCTCTCTCTGTCCACTTGTTGTAAATGTAGAATGAGAGGGAAGTAATAGACCTCATTCCCATACGCCTAAATGACACAAAAACTATGTGATGTGGGCATCAATAGTAAAACATAAAATATGGGAAAAGGGACTTTGGGGATTGGTTGACGGCACCGAAAAAGAGCCTAAACTCATTCTTACAAAAATCGAGAATGAAAAAGAAGTTGCGCTTCAAGGAGAGGAAATGGCTAAAGTCGTTTCCGACTATGAGAAAATATGGAAGGAATAGAGGATGAGTCATTCCAAAATTATTGGATGGCTCATCAATAGTGTGGACATCCACAAGTGTTCTAGTTTGGCGAAGTTTGACTTCGCTAGTGATGCATGGAAATACCTTAAAGACATGTAGTCTTAAGGATATCTGTAACGCCCCAAAATTTTAACCCAGATTTTTCAGGATTTTTTTTTTTTGAAACTCAACAAATGATTCCAGGGTTAAGCATTTCAGAACGATACAGTAAGGTAAAAGCAACCACCCCATTTATTTGTATTTCAATAATAATAGAATCCAAACAAAGTTTATCACATCATCAGTCTTAAAACAAAAATTTCAATCAAAAAGCAATTAGGACCGCCAGGGAACAAATAGATCCAGTCCTGGTCAGCGCCTCATCCCGCTTCGCTCATGGACTACTCTGTGCCTGAAAATGATAAAAGTTATAGGAATTAAACTACCACGTCTAAGTAGGAAAACTGCAATTATTCTTGCAAGTATATCATGTGTCAGGTGTGATGTGGGTGTCGTGTTTGAATTTCAGTCTAAACATAAACACATAAGGAATTCGATATAATAGCAATAGTAGACATATATCTGAATAGAAAGGTAGATTATGTAACAGTTATACTTAATCACAAAAAGCACGTTATGCAACTACAACAATTAAGCAAGGTATTAAGCAATTAAAGCAGAACTTACACTAACATGAATAACATCTATATAACATTCATAATATGAATTCCATTAACTAATATATGCACAGTTTAGAATGTTGTTTCATCATAAGCACCAAATATAAAGCATGATAAAAGAGTATGCAAATGTCTTTTTAATGACTCCAACACAGTGATACCTAACTGTTCTAGTTGATGTTTATCTTTTCTTATCCCGCGGGTACACACGGGCCAAGGCAACCATCACAGAAGAGAACGTTCGGGGGTATATTATTCAAAGTTGTTTTATTAACCCGAATATTCTAACTGTAACTGAAATCCCAAGAGAGCGGTCAGTGACCGAGAGAAACTCCCAAAGGCCAAAACCAAAACAGGATGCATCCCTAACTTCTGCAGAAGAACATAGAACTACCGCCTAGGACACATTTGGTAGTCCGGGTCCCCCGACTCTGAGGACTGGGACCAACGAGTCGATTTACGCTCGAAACCAAACACATGTCCCCAGAGTTTTGTACCACTTACCCTCTCCAAGGTAAGCCTGAATCTGAGTGGGTTAATCTTTTCATTTAATTATTTTCCCGAAGTATGGGGTATTTCCCCAACTTCCTTCCACTATCCTAGCAGTATAATCTCAACCATAGTCATTTTACCAAGGTGAATAAACCATCCAAATCATTTGTCTATATTGATTGCTTAAACCCACTCAAAGTGCTCCGGTGCCTTTAAACCAGTCAAGCATGAATGCCCCGGTGCCTTTAAACCAGTCGGGCAACAAGAATTAAATTTAAGTTTCTTATCAGTATTATGATCCTTATTCTAAATGCTTTGGTACTTTTAAACCAATCGGACACAAATGCCCCGGTATCTTTCAACCAGTCAGGCTCACAGAAATTAACCTTTAATTTTCTCACCAATGTTGTTGACATTGAGTTCAAGCTCATTAACCAAAGTACCTACATCGGATATCCAATCTATATTGCCCAATTAGGCAAGATTCCCAAACTCCCTATCATTCATTTTACTTCACCGTGAACAAATAAAAGCAATTCACATAACTTGACTGCATGCAACAAACATTTTCAATAAATGACATTTCTTTAATATGTTTAACAGCTCTCCTACATCTGGTATTCAACCCAGATTGCCCATTAGGCAGGGTTTTCCAAACAACACCATTTGTAGTTCATTCACTCTATTTTTTTTGTTCTATTTCAATATAATATGTGTTTGAACATCAGAAGTTACGGACCTTAATATGCACTTGACTCATCAATTTACTAAGCCGCTAAATATGCATTTGAGCATCGTCTTAACATGCAGCTAGCTATGCATTGAAAATTTTACAGTTTAATATACACATGACCATAAGAGAATATGCAGCTTAACAGGCATTTGAGTATTATTAATTTCACAACATATTTGTCATTGAATATTTCAGAAAATCATACAGGACATAGCTCATTTTATGTAATTTCAGGGATTCTCCCAGTCAAACAACAAGAATTCATACGTGCAATATCTTTCTTGAATGATTAACTCTAGCTAGAGCAAAACAGAATTAGAACATACTAGGCATGGACGTTTCAAGTTATAGATATCAATAACTACAATTCAATTTCAATACACTCAGGTGGTTTAATAAGATTTCAGCATGTATATAACTTAATAGGTATATAAGCATCAAAATTATGCAGCTTAACAAATAAAAACATCGCAGGCATGGTCAATATTTCAGAATCCATTTCATAATGAGTCTAAGTGGAAATATGCAGAGCATACTAACATGTACCATTAAATATTCAAAACTCAGTTGTATATAGGTAATAACAAATAGAGTTATCGCCAAAACCCAAAGTTTCTCAACATAACCTAGGATCTGAGTATTGATATGTCAGAACATGTGATAGGGTGACCATGGAACCATACTCTGAACATGGCATATACGTATGATGTGTGTGCTCACATCGTCAAAAATTTCCTGGGTGACCTACCAATATACACCGGCTGGACAGTTTCTCAAACAGAACAATCTTGTCTCAGACAGACTATGCTACCACACAGTTCTCGTTAAATGCATATATCATCGTTCATGCATCAAATGACAATTTTACAAGATATTTTGATTTCTAAACAAAACACATATTCAAAAAAAACTATGAATCAGGATTTTGAGCAGGGGACAAACAATAACAGTTTAATGATTGAGCAAGGCAAGATTATTTTTTTTTTCAAGAAGGCAAGTACATACTTTTTCTCCTTTTTTTTTTTAACAGTTGGTATCTAATCTCGCCGAGATTTATCACATCGGATTCAGTATTTTCTGTGAGTACCCACTCATCATTTGCTGATATGGTAAACAGGGGACCAACGAAGGGTTCCTGTGTGTACAACTCAAACGCAGAATTGTGATTCTGCGTTTTTACACAACTTAAACCCACTCATAGTGGTCATGCTCAACGATTTCACCTATTGAAACAGGTAAGCTACGAAATCTCAGCCTATCCTATATTAGAATCGAAAATCCCCAAAAAGACTTCGAACAGCAACACACGGCATACTTGAAATCGATACCTAGGCAAAGGCACAGAAACCCCACTATTGGCAATCCGAAACCCCCAAACCTGTCGATTGGGGTTTCCAGCACCTCAAACCCCCAAAACCCTAGTTCGTTAAGGATTTACGGGAACCCCACACCCCACCAAACCCATGATTATCCTGAAAAACAATCACAGAAAACGTACATTATCCGGCGAGGGTGTTGCGGCATGCACGAGAGGGGTCGGTCAGCCTGGACAGCACCACCACCGGCGAGGTCGGCTCTTCACTGCAAGGTCTCGGGCTGCGGCCTGGGGTCGGAGAGAGCTTCGAGGTTTAGAGAGGTAGAAGAGAGTGAGAGAGAGAGAATGGGACAGCGAGAGAAAGAGAGGGAGAAAGAGTTCGGGGTCCCCCTTTTGAAGGTGGGTGACCTTCCAAAAAGGAAGGAAGCCCGACGGCTTCGGCTTCCCCCCTCCCCCATTCTCAAAAAAATTGTTAGGGTTCAAAAGAACCCTAACCTGCGGCTTATCGGGGAAGAGCGTTCCCCCCTTTTTCAATTTTATCGGGCAGCCCTCCTATCGCCCCCCCCCCTCTTTATCCCTCCCTGTAATAAAAGTTTATTACAGGGAGTGGGTCGGGTCCGGGTCCGACCCGCGATGCTGGACCCAATTTGATTTGGATCCGGGTCGCTTGAACATTAGTGGACCCAGGGGTTGGATCCACTTGAGTCCGAACCGTGGATTTGAAAAATCTAAATTCTTAGATATTTATTTATATAATATTACTAAAATACTCTAATATGCGCATTTTTCTTTTGGATCCAATAACGGATCCTAGGCCCAAATCCACATAATTCTTAAGTTTTAGTATAAAATTTGTGGTTGTTACATCCTTTCTCCTAAAAAAAAAAATCGTCCTCGAAATTTACCTGTCAATGTTTACTCGAACAGCTTGGGGTATTTTTCTCGCATATTAGCCTTCGGTTCCCACGTGCTTTCATCGATGCCATGGTGTTGCCATCTCACCTTAACGAGAGGAATGGTCTTTGATCTCAAGACTCGCTCACTCCGTTCCAATATCTCCACTGGTTTTTCTTCCATTGTTAGGTCTTCCCTTATATCTACGTCCTCATATTGGATGACATGCGACGGATCTTGAAGATATTTTCTTAACATAGATACATGGAATACGTTATGTATCTGAGCATATTGAGGAGGTAGGGCTATACGATAGGCCGTTTCTCCAATCCGTTCCAAAATCTCAAAAGGTCCGACATATCTGGGACTCAATTTTCCTTTCTTACCAAAACGAAACACACTTTTTGTGGGTGATACTTTCACAAAGTCCCGATCCCCCACATCAAAATTGAGCTCCCTGCGCCTTTGATCTGCATAACTCTTTTGTCGACTCTGTGCTGTGAGCAGTCTATCTCTTATCATCTTGATCTGTTGGGTATAATGTTGTAACACGATTGGTGATTCTACCAATCGTTCACCAATTTCATCCCAATACACAGGTGATCTACATGGTCTTCCGTACAGAGCTTCGAAAGGAGCCATGCCGATAGTCGCATGGTAACTATTATTGTAAGCATATTCGGCTAAGATAACATGCTTGTCCCACTCACCTTTCCAATCCAGCATACATGCTCGCAACATATCTTCTAGTGTCTGGATAGTCCTCTCTGATTGTCCGTCAGTCTGAGGGTGAAAAGCAGTACTCAGCTTCAGTTTCGTACCCAAGGCTTGTTGTAACTGACCCCAAAACCGAGAAGTAAATCGAGGGTCTCGATCTGATATAATAGAAACTGGTACTCCATGCAGTCGAACAACCTCTCTGATGTATAAGTCTGCTAAGCTCTCAAGGGATTGATTTATTCGTATGGGTAGGAAATGAGCCGATTTAGTCAGTCGATCCACTATTACCCATATCGCGTCATGTTGTTTTCGTGTTTTCGGCAAACCCACCACGAAGTCCATGGTGATTTCTTCCCATTTCCACTGTGGAATCTCCATTTGTTGTATCATTCCACCAGGCTTCTGATGTTCCACCTTGACTTGCTGACAAGTCAAACACTTCGAGACATAACTTGCGACCTCACGCTTCATTCCATTCCACCAATACCCTCGTTATAAATCTTTAAACATTTTTGTGCCTCCTGGGTGTATGGTGTATTTGGACCTATGTGCTTCACCCAATAGTTCTTCTTTCAACTTGGGATCACTAGGGACCCAAAGTCGCTTTTTCATCCAAATATTGCCATCTTCTTTGAGTGAGAAGTGTGAATTTTCTTGTTGGGCTAATGACTTCAGTTTCTCATACTGGGGATCATCTTTCTGACCTTCAATAATCCTTGTAAGGATCTCCGGATGGGCAGATAAATTAGATAACCTGATACTTCCCACGATATCTGAAAACGGTTTCCAATCAATGAATTCCTCCACTAAATTCCACTCTTTTGTCAAAAGACTAGTCAAACTGCAACCAGCTTTTCGGCTGAGAGAGTCAGCTACTACATTTGCCTTTCCTGGGTGATAGGAAATGGTAAAATCGTAATCCTTTATAAACTCCAACCATCGTCGTTGTCGCATGTTCAACTCTTTCTGGGAAACCAGGTACTTGAGACTTTTGTGATCAGTAAATACCTCGAATTGTTCCCCATACAGGTAATGTCGCCATATTTTCAACGCGAACACCACGGCTGCCAATTCGAGATCATGAGTTGGATAGTTTCGTTCATGAATCTTTAATTGGCGAGAGGCATAAGCTATCACCTTACCATTTTGCATTAAAACACATCCCAACCCAGTACCTGATGCGTCTGAGTAGACCACAAAACCACCATGACCTGAAGGCAAAGCCAACACTGGTGCGGTGGTAAGCTTCTTCTTTAAGATTTGGAAACTCTCCTCGCACTTATCCGTCCATTCGAACTTAATTCCTTTCCTCAGAAGCTTGGTCATGGGCATGGCAATCCGTGAAAAGTCCTGAATGAATCTTCTATAATAACCTGCTAATCCTAGAAAACTCCTGATATCACTGATATTCTTCGGTTGACCCCAATTTAATACAGCTTCAACTTTAGTCGGGTCCACAGCGACTCCATCTCGCGATATGACGTGACCCAAGAACATGACCTTCTCGAGCCAGAATTCGCACTTGGAGAATTTTGCGAACTGGTGTTCCTTGAGAGTCCCCAATACGATCCTCAAATGTTCACGATGTTGTTCTATACTTTCAGAGTATATAAGTATATCATCAATAAAAACAATCACAAAAGTATCCAAGTACGCTCTGAATACCCGATTCATCAAATCCATGAATGCGGCGGGAGCATTTGTCAGTCTGAATGACATGACTACGAACTCGTAGTGACCGTACCTTGTTCTAAAGGCCGTCTTAGGAATATCCTCGTCCTTGATCCGAAGTTGGTGATACCCAGATCTAAGATCGATTTTTGAAAACACCTTAGCCCTTTGCAATTGGTTAAGAAGTCTTCAATGCGAGGTAGGGGATACTTATTTTTTACTGTTGCTTGATTCAACATTCGATAGTCTATACACAACCTCATAGAACTAGGGGTGGCAATTTCTGACACGACCCGCCAACCCGCCTCTTAGGCGGGTTCGGGTTGGGCTTAGGCCAACCCGTTTAATAAACGGGTCGACCCGCGTAACCCGTTTATTAAACAGGTCGGGTTCGGGTTAGGGGTATGCCAACCCGCCAACCCGGCTGACCCGTTTAATAAACGGGTTAGGCGGGCGGGTCAACCCGTTTACCCGAACCCGACCACCCGCAACCCGTATACGTTGCATTATCTAACCCCAATTTCCTAAAGTGAAATTAGTGAATCCATTCTTTTCTTTTCTTCCTACCCAACCGCAGCCGAGAGCCGAAGAGTCGGAGACCTCTCCTGAGTCTCCTCTGAGGCTCTGAGTCCTCTCCACCTCTCGTTGCCATCACGATTCACCGCACAGGCGCAGCCGAGCACACCACCACCCTCTTCTCTCCTCCCTCTTGTACCTCCTCTTGGTTTGGCAATGGCACCCAAGCAAAGCAAGTTCAATCCAACGTTTCATCTCTCCCACTGAAGGCACCTCATTTTTTTTATCTTGAAGGAGGAGTTGGAATAAGTATGGGGTTTGTTCTTCGCTTTTTTTAAAGGTCTTCCCATTCCCATCGTTTGGCAGCACTGTATGGTCTATGAAATTTCGTACCAGACCCTGCTCTCTCTCTAGTGTTGGTTGAAACCTTATGACGGTAATGCTTGGGTCTTTTTATTTTTCTTCATAATAGGCCACCAGAAATCCGGGATCACCAAGGGTCTTCATAAGACTTATCAATTTCTGTTGCATATAGGAGCCGTTTTTTTAGTGATTTTAATCGTGTGCTCTGCATACTATGATTCATGTGCATGATGTGTTGCCAATAAATATACATTATGGGCTAAATAGATTCCAAAACATTATAAAAAGTTGCTAATGGTTTTATTTTTCTCATCTTTTTTTTATGCAATGTTTTGTCATCTTGTATATGTCCATCTTCATTTCCTAAAAATTCTTGCCTGGCCACTTGAATTGATTCAACTGTGTTTTCATCGATAATTCAAAAAAACATATCCTAGTATGGCATATGGTCATGTTGATAGATGAGAATATACACATTTGCTGATATTTTGGTATCACTTCATGCTTTTTAGGTGTAGTTACCATCAAAAATTGGTGTTCAAGCTATAAGTTGGCACAAACATAAGCACATATTAGCATTTACATCTGGTCCTAATCAAATATCTGTGCACGATTTTGAAGAATCAGGTCAGTGGCATATGAAAAGTATCTTCTATGTGCTTTTCTTTTTTTCTACAATATGTTTTTCTCATTTCAGGGGTGGAATATGCATTTGGTCTACTTCTTATCCAGGGAATACAGCTTCTCTAAGATCTGGGTTAGCCTCTTAAGATATATGTATCATACCTCTAACTCAACTATTATTTTTTCCCTATGTTCTTTTACTCTATTCAGGCAACATTAAATATTACTTTCAATTAGTAATGAACAACGTTGTGGATACATCTGCTGAAGGTCCAGAAGAAATTAATTTTGAGGATGTTCGTGTTACGCCATCTACAGTATTAGGTGGAGAGAGTTCTAGTACTAGACGGAAAAGAAAACTAACCTCTAATGTTTGGAAAGCATTTAAGCAACTTCCAATTGGAGAAGATGGGATAAAGAGAGTTGTATGTAAATTATGTAACAAAGCCTACCAAATTTAAAGCGTCATATGCTTGCATGTCCAAAATTGAAAACTAAAGACATAGGTCAATTATTCCTTGCAAAATCAGAGGGAACTATGTCTTTACAAGTTTCTAAGTTTGATCAACAAAAGTATCGAGAATTGGTAACAACGATGATTCTTAAGCATGAATTGCCTTTCCAATTTGTTGATTATGATGGATTTCGTTCATTGATTACCTATGTATGTGATGAGGCCAAACATATTAGCAGAAACACAGCTAAGGCAGATGTTTTAAAGATGTATAAAAAAGAGAAAGACAAACTCAAAGATTTGTTGCAGTCTATTCCAGGAAGGATATGTTTAACATCTGATTTGTGGACATCTATAACTACTGATGGGTATATATCTCTCACTGCACACTTTGTTGATGAAAATTCAATATTGCAAAAGAAAATTCTAAATTTTTCTGCAATGCCAACTCCACACACTGGAATAGCTATATCTGAGAAAATTTATACATTGTTGACTGAATGGGGTATAGAGAAAAAAATATTTTCGATTACACTAGACAATGCTTCTGCAAATGATGTATCTATTGAGTTGTTTAAGAGTCAGCTTACATTGAAGGATGTATTATTATGTGATGGTGAATTCTTCCATATTCGTTGTTGTGCTCATATCCTGAATTTGATAGTTCAAGAAGGACTGAAAGAGATAGATGATTCTGTTAAAAAAGTCCGAGAGAGCATAAAATATGTGAAAGGGTCACAAGGTAGAAAACAAAAGTTTTTGGAGTGTGTTAAGCAAGTTTCTTTGAATAATAGTAAAGGATTGAGACAAGATGTCCCTACAAGATGGAATTCAACTTATTTAATGCTTGAAGGTGCTATTATATATCGTCGTGCATTTCTTCATTTACAATTGAGTGATTCAAATTACAAGCATTGTCCATCAATAGGAGAATGGGACAAAGTTGAAAAGATTTGTGACTTCTTGAAGTTGTTTTATCGTGTGACATGCTTATTTTCTGGATCTACATATTCTACATCAAATTTATATTTTCAAGAAGTGTTTCTAATTCACTTAAGCATAGTCAATGGTATGCGAAGCTCAGATAGTTTTATTAAATGCATGGCAACACAGATGAATATCAAATTTGAGAAGTATTGGAAACATCACAGTATGATCTTAGCTATGGCTACTGTTTTGGATCCACAATACAAGCTACAGTTTGTGGAGTTCTTATATAATAAAGCAGGAGACTCTCGTGAGGCGATACAAGTTCGTGAGAAGATATTTGCTCTTTTTGATATTTATATGCAGAACAATCCTAAAGCTTCAAATGTTGAATCTTCAATTCCTCTGGATAATGGTTTAGAACGTGGTTCAAATGATAACTCACTTTTTATGGTAATTACTTCTAATACATATATTTTCAATTTTTCATTACTATATTTGTCAATGTTTTTTTTAATAAAATTTTTTGTGTGTAGGAGTTTACTTTATTTGAGAACTCTGGGAGTGTGAATAAAGCACAAAAGTCACAATTAGAATTATATCTAGAAGAGCCTCGAATTGATTGGAATTCACAATTGAATGTTCTTGATTATTGGAGAACAAATAAATTTCGATATCCAGATCTTGCTCTCATGGCGTGTGATGCATTGAGTATTCCTATCTCCACAGTTGCTTCAGAATCTGCTTTTAGCATTGGTGGTAGAGTACTTGATCAATATAGAAGCTCTTTGAAACCTGAGACAGTAGAAGCGTTAATTTGCACTCGAGATTGGTTGTTTTATGCTAATGGTAATCCATAATCTTATATTTTTTTCCTTATACAAAGTATCAAATAATTTGTGGAGTTTGATTAGTGAGCTCTATGTTACTAACTATTTTATGGTATAACAGAAAATTTAGTATTATTGGAGGAGCTGACGGAGGATATTATTGATTTGAACCCAACTGTGACCGCGAGTGCAATTGTAGAATCTGTTGAATGCTCAAATTAAAAACCAATATTTTGTAAGGTAGTTGTAAAAATCTTAATACTTATGTTTTTTTTTTTGTTTCATATGTTGTATCTTAATAATTTAACTTACTCTTTTAATTTTTTTGTGTAGGGTCATGATCTTTGGAGGATTGAAACAATTGATAAATTGATCTTAATGTTGATTGTTGACACAATGTATCGGATGATTAATGTTTAATTGTTATTGTGATGTGGAAGTTTAATTATTTATGTTTATCTTGATGACTGCAAGACAACTTGGTGGATATGTTTGTAGTATGTTTGCAACTTGTAAGACATTGTGTTTATGTTGAGTAAGGATGTGCCTTGCTTGGTCCAGTGGCATCAATTAATTTACATGGATGATTGATTTTTAGTCATGTATTTTTTCCCTCTGTTGGTAGCTTGGTATTCTTAGTGGAATACCAACTTGACTGTTCCAGGTGTTTCTTAGCCTTACACCAACTCAGTGAGCCATAGTAATGGAATATGCTTCTGACGGTGAGCTAATGTTGAGAGAATATGCAATGCTGGGAGATTCAGTGAGCTTTTTGAGAGAATATTCCCTTAGTCGTTTCTGGTTTCTTATTTTTATTTGTTTCGTTAATTGGTTTGGAGACTGCATTTTGGTTAGGCTTGAGGAAGCTGAAGAAAGTGAAGAGTAATGGGCAAACACTTGCAGTTAATGAGGTGTGTGTTCTTCCTTTTTTCTAATTCTCAGTTATCAAACCTTTTGCTATTCAAAATGCATTTTTGTGCATGTATCGAGTTATTGTATATGATGAACATGCAATTAAAAGATATAGTTCTGGCTAATAGTGAGTGTTTTTTTTCTGATCAATAGTGTAAGTACAAATTATTTTGATCAATTGCATTTTTTGCCTCCATACATCTGGAATAAGTTTGTTGTTTATTGGTGCCTTAGGTTTCCTAACCTCTCTTGTTGATCAGTTGCGTTTTCAGCTAATGTTGTTTTGCAATTTTTATTGATTTTTGAGCAGTTATATTTATGCACAATTACTGAATAGTTGCCAAATTCCTTTACGTTTTCAAGTGCCTTAACAGCTTGTGCTGGATTGGAAGAATTGGACTTGGGTCAGGGATCAAATGCAATATGGAAGATGTCTTCATTGCAACTGCACTGGAAGATGATGTCTTCATTGTTAGGCATGAGGATGTTGGTTTTTTGTGTGATTTTTTGTCATATTGTGATGTTATGCTCATCTTAGATTTTGCTTTCACATAAACCAGCTAATCTCGATGGAAAATTTTAGATAAATTAATTGATGTGTGACCTGCTAGATGTAAAGATAATTTATCAATTTTATTTTCACCCAATTAGAAAAATGTGTATTACCGATGGGGCATCACCAGCGGAAATATTATTCTAATAATGAGTTTGGGTTCAAGTATTAAATGCAAAACTTTTTGGCTCAAGTTGAAATATATTCAATTTTGTGGGAAAATATATAAAAACTCTGTTTTGTTCTTGAACTTGTAATGGCATGAATCCCTCTACTCGTATAAAGAAAATTTTGGGCAGAATACAATTTGTAGTTTAAGGTTATGGATATTGCACGTACATGATGACATCTTGGGAGATTGATGTGCCAAAATTTTCTTGTATAACTGCTAGGATTAGTTTAAAACCATGTTCTTTTTTTATGTGCAAAGAGGTACGGTCATTGTTTCATATATATTTTTGTACTTTCTAGTGCTTTACTTTCATGCTGGTGTTTGGGTGATTCAAAGTCTCAGTAGATCCAAGATGTTGGGAAAACATGTGTTGAACACATTGTATAATCCATGATAGCCTGTTGTGAATCTGTTTAGCTATCTGGTCTACCTCAGAAATGATGAGTGCTCATACAAATGAAAAATAGACTGTCATTTTCTTTTAACTTGGCCAACATGGAACAGGGTATCTCTTGACTATCATATGAGTTGCAATCTGCTTCAGGTGAAGAACGGGATAGTGGTCACAAGATTGCTGTCTCCACATGGTCAACCATGGTTGCTGGTTATGATCAAAATCGGAATACAGGAAGATGTATTGAGTTGTTTCAGCAAATATCTCGAGAAGGAATGAAACCAAAAAAATATGTAACTTCAAGTGCTCTGAGTGTCATAGAATGTGAAGAACTGGGGAAAAAAATATGCAATTTCAAGTGCTCTTTTCATTTTGCTTCGTCAATTGGTAGTTTTAGACTTTAGTTTAACTTATCAGTCTGAACTGAAGGCCAATATGAATGAAACCAAAAAAATATGTAACTTCAAGTGCTCTGAGTGTCAATGTGTCATAGAATGTGAAGAACTGGGTAAAAAAAATATGCAACTTCAAGTGCTCTTTTCATTTTGCTTCAATTGGTAGTTTTAGACTTTAGTTTAACTCATCAGTCTGAACTGAAGGCCAATATGAATCATTAGACAGGTTACTCGGGTCGGTTATCGTGTCTACATTATCGTGTTGACTCGTTTAATAAACGGGTCCGCGTGTCGTGTAAACGGGTCGTGTTGACCCGACCCATTTATTAAACAGGTTAATCGGGTCGTGTCGGGTTACCCGTTTAATAAATGGGTCGGGTTCGTGTTTGCCACAGACAACCCGTTTAATAAACGGGTCGGGTTCGTGTTGAGGTATGCTGACCCACCAACCTGCCGACCCGCCAACCCGCCAACCCGCCAACCCGACCCGATTGCCACCCCTACATAGAACCATCTTTCTTCTTCACAAAGAGAACTGGTGCTCCCCATGGTGACACGCTCGGTCTAATGAAACCTTGCTCCATCAACTCCTGGAGTTGTTTCTTCAGTTCCTCCAACTCTACTGGAGTCATACGATAAGGTGCTTTCGAGATCGGTGCCGTCCCAGGCACCAACTCGATATGAAAATCCACCTCACGCTGTGGAGGTAATCCAGGCAACTCATCCGGAAACACTTCTGGGAATTCCCGAACCACTTCAAGTTCTTCTAAAGGTGTGACCTTCGACTCGCAGGAGAATACATTTACTAGGAATGCTCGGCACCCATGGCGCATATACTTCTGGGCCTTTAATACTGATACAATTCGGCCCTTTACTGTAGGTCTAGAGAGCCGAAACTCAACCTTTGGCAATCCTGGTCGGGACAAAACCACTTTCCCTTGGCGACAGAGAACGTTGGCATAATGTTCATATAACCAATCCATCCCCAATATGACATCATATTCAGTCATATCGAGCAGGATTAGGTCAGCAGGTAAGTTCTGCCCTTCAAGTACAATTATGACATCAGGGATGTAGTTTACACATATCGAATTATATCCTATCGGATTGTACACATATAATTCATGTTTCAGAGATTCAGTAGGTGCACCAAGTAATTTTGCAAACTCTATAGATATGAACGAATGTGTAGCACCACAGTCAAATAGAACAAGTGCAGCACAGCCATTGACAATTACAGTACCTTGTACCAGATTTCCTTTTTCCAACTCCTCCGCAGTGGTGGCATATACTCGTCCCGGCACCCTCTTCTGTGCATTTTGTTGTGGTGTTTGCTGTGACTGAGATGGTTGATGTTGCTGCCCTCCTCCGACATTACGTTTCTGTATATCTGCCATCTTCTTGTGGCATTGACGGGCATAATGACCCATCTTTCCACAGTAGAGACATGCTCCGGTGTCTCTGGGGCAAGGTTGTCCGTAGTGGGACCGGTTGCACTTCTGGCACACCCGATTTTGTCCTTGTTGTTGCGGAGGACGATTTCCACCATTGTACTTTTGCTTCTTGTAAGGTGGCTGGTACTTCTTGCCACCGTGGTGCTGCGGCGGACCGGCTCCCCGTTTTCCCGGTGTGTCCTTTTGACTCTTCCTTGATCGCTCCCATTCTTCATTCAGCATAGTAGCCACTTCAATGGCTTGTGCGAGGGTGGACGGCAGATTAATCATCACTCGTGGTCGTAATCCGTCCTTGAGTCCGCGGACATACCTAGTTGCTCTAAAATCATTCGCGAACAAATTTGGGCAATAACGCTCCAAGGTCCGAAATTTGGTAGTGTATTCCACCAAATTCATATTTCTTTGAGTAAGCTCCAAGAACTCCTGATGCTTCTGATCACGAGCGTACTGGGGGAAATATGTCTCTAAAAATGTTCGTTTGAAATCTTCCCATGGAATAGTATCCACTCCAGCAAAGTGGATGGTTCGGGTTGTGTCCCACTATTTCTGTGCATCTTCCGTCAAGCGGTAAGTGCCGAAGTTCGTTTGCTTATCCTCGGGAACAGACAGAACCCGAAAAGCTCGTTCTGTCTCTGCAATCCAACTCTCGGCTAGTTCAGGATCGGCCTTGCCTGAGAAGGTAGGCGGGTTCAACTTCAAGAACTTCTCATACGTGATTGTGCTCGTATTATTCCATTCGCTTATGGCTGCGGCTAACTCCGCCTGGTGGCGCATTTGAGTGTCCATGGTTTGAGCCAGATTACCGAGAGTTTTCATCACGAAACCCCTTTGGTCCTGCCATTCGTTTGCCGTGCTTGAACTAGCTTGGGATCGACGGTACATCTAATAACCATTTCAATACACACAGTTTTACTATCTTTGCATTATAGTGTTTCAAAAATCATTACAGGTATATATTTATACCTATATAGGAGAAACAATGTAATTATCATGACTACTACAGTAAAATAAATAAAATATACTCACAGAGCGATCTCAGGATGTGGCATGACCGTGAACTTTGATTTATTGTTCCAAGGCTCTGATACCATAACTGTAACACCCCAAAATTTTAACCCAGATTTTTCAAGATTTTTTTTTTTTGAAACCCAACAAATGATTCCAGGGTTAAGCATTTCAGAACGATACAGGAAGGTAAAAGCAACCACCCCATTTATTTGTATTTCAATAATAATAGAATCCAAACAGAGTTTATCATATCATCAGTCTTAAAACAAAAATTTCAATCAAAAAGCAATTAGGACCGCCAGGGAACAAATAGATCCAGTCCTGGTCAGTGCCTCATCCCGCTTCGCTCATGGACTACTCTGTGCCTGAAAATGATAAAAGTTATAGGAATTAGACTACCACGTCTAAGTAGGAAAACTGCAATTATTCTTGCAAGTAGATCATGTGTCAGGTGTGATGTACGTGTCGTGTTTGAATTTCAGTCTAAACATAAACACATAAGGAATTCGATATAATAGCAATAGTAGACATATATCTGAATAGAAAGGTAGATTATGTAACAGTTATACTTAATCACAAAAAGCACGTTATGCAACTACAACAATTAAGCAAGGTATTAAGCAATTAAAGCAGAACTTACACTAACATGAATAACATCTATATAACATTCATAATATGAATTCCATTAACTAATATATGCACAGTTTAGAATGTTGTTTCATCATAAGCACCAAATATAAAGCATGATAAAAGAGTATGCAAATGTCTTTTTAATGACTCAAACACAGTGATACCTAACTGTTCTAGTTGATGTTTATCTTTTCTTATCCCGCGGGTACACACGGGCCAAGGCAACCATCACAGAAGAGAACGTTCGGGGGTATATTATTCAAAGTTGTTTTATTAACCCGAACATTCTAACTGTGACTGAAATCCCAAGAGAGCGGCTAGTGACCGAGAGAAACTCCCAAAGGCCAAAACCAAAACAGGATGCATCCCTAACTTCTGCAGAAGAACATAGAACTACCGTCTAGGACACATTTGGTAGTCCGGGTCCCCCGACTCTGAGGACTGGGACCAACGAGTCGCTTTACGCTCGAAACCAAACACATGTCCCCAGAGTTTTGTACCACTTACCCTCTCCAAAGTAAGCCCGAATCTGAGTGGGTTAATCTTTTCATTTAATTATTTTCCCGAAGTATGGGGTATTTCCCCAACTTCCTTCCACTATCCTAGCAGTAGAATCCCAACCTTAGTCATTTTACCAAGGTGAATAAACCATCCAAATCCTTTGTCCATATTGATTGCTTAAACCCACTCAAAGTGCTCCGGTGCCTTTAAACCAGTCAAGCACGAATGCTCCGGTGCCTTTAAACCAGTCAAGCACGAATGCCCCGGTGCCTTTAAACCAGTCGGGCAACAAGAATTAAATTTAAGTTTCTTATCAGTATTATGATCCTTATTCTAAATGCTTTGGTACTTTTAAACCAATCGGACACAAATGCCCCGGTATCTTTCAACCAGTCAGGCTCACAGAAATTAACCTTTAATTTTCTCACCAATGTTGTTGACATTGAGTGCAAGCTCATTAACCAAAGTACCTGCATCGGATATCAAATCCATATTGCCCAATTAGGCAAGATTCCCAAACTCCCTATCATTCATTTTACTTCACCGTGAACAAATAAAAGCAATTCACATAACTTACTGCATGCAACAAACATTTTCAATAAATGACATTTCTTTAATATGTTTCACAGCTCTCCTACATCTGGTATTCAACCCAGATTGCCCATTAGGCAGGGTTTTCCAAATAACACCATTTGTAGTTCATTCACTCCATTTTTTTTGTTCTATTTCAATATAATATGTGTTTGAACATCAGAAGTTACGGACCTTAATATGCACTTGACTCATCAATTTACTAAGCCGCTAAATATGCATTTGAGCATCGTCTTAACATGCAGCTAGCTATGCATTGAAAATTTTACAGTTTAATATACACATGACCATAAGAGAATATGCAGCTTAACAGGCATTTGAGTATTATTAATTTCACAACATATTTGTCATTGAATATTTCAGAAAATCATACAGGACATAGCTCATTTTATGTAATTTCAGGGATTCTCCCAGTCAAACAACAAGAATTCATACGTGCAATATCTTTCTTGAATGATTAACTCTAGCTAGAGCAAAACAGAATTAGAACATACTAGGCATGGACGTTTCAAGTTATAGATATCAATAACTACAATTCAATTTCAATACACTCAGGTGGTTTAATAAGATTTCAGCATGTATATAACTTGATAGGTATATAAGCATCAAAATTATGCAGCTTAACAAATAAAAACATCGCAGGCATGGTCAATATTTCAGAATCCATTTCATAACGAGTCTAAGTGGAAATATGCAGAGCATATTAACATGTGCCATTAAATATTCAAAACTCAGCTGTATATAGGTAATAACAAATAGAGTTATCGACAAAACCCAAAGTTTCTCAACATAACCTAGGATCTGAGTATTGATATGTCAGAACATGTGGTAGGGTGACCATGGAACCATACTCTGAACATGGCATATACGTATGATGTGGGTGCTCACATCGTCAAAAATTTCCTGGGTGACCTACCAATATACACCGGCTGGACAGTTTCTCAAACAGAACAATCTTGTCTCAGACAGACTATGCTACCACACAGTTCTCGTTAAATGCATATATCATCGTTCATGCATCAAATGACAATTTTACAAGATATTTTGATTTCTAAACAAAACACATATTCAAAAAAAACTATGAATCAGGATTTTGAGCAGGGGACAAACAATAACAGTTTAATGATTGAGCAAGGCAAGATTATTTTTTTTTTCAAGAAGGCAAGTACATACTTTTTCTCCTTTTTTTTTAACAGTTGGTATCTAATCTCGCCGAGATTTATCACATCGGATTCAGTATTTTCTGTGAGTACCCACTCATCATTTGCTGATATGGTAAACAGGGGACCAACGAAGGGTTCCTGTGTGTACAACTCAAACGCAGAATTGTGATTCTGCGTTTTTACACAACTTAAACCCACTCATAGTGGTCATGCTCAACGATTTCACCTATTGAAACAGGTAAGCTACAAAATCTCAGCCTATCCTATATTAGAATCGAAA
This sequence comes from Nuphar pumila, assembly GCF_984573655.1. Taxonomy (NCBI): domain Eukaryota; kingdom Viridiplantae; phylum Streptophyta; class Magnoliopsida; order Nymphaeales; family Nymphaeaceae; genus Nuphar; species Nuphar pumila. The sequence goes on from NC_143257.1 coordinate 83,109,377, forward strand.
ATCCCCAAAAAGACTTCGAACAGCAACACACGGCATACTTGAAATCGATACCTAGGCAAAGGCACAGAAACCCCACTATTGGCAATCTGAAACCCCCAAACCTGTCGATTGGGGTTTCCAGCACCTCAAACCCCCCAAACCCTAGTTCGTTAAGGATTTACGGGAACCCCACACCCCACCAAACCCATGATTATCCTGAAAAACAATCACAGAAAACCTACATTATCCGGCGAGGGTGTTGCGGCATGCACGAGAGGGGTCGGTCGGCCTGGACAGCACCACCACCGGCGAGGTCGGCTCTTCACTGCAAGGTCTCGGGCTGCGGCCTGGGGTCGGAGGGAGCTTCGAGGTTTAGAGAGGTAGAAGAGAGTGAGAGAGAGAGAATGGGACAGCGAGAGAAAGAGAGGGAGAAAGAGTTCGGGGTCCCCCTTTTGAAGGTGGGTGACCTTCCAAAAAGGAAGGAAGCCCGGCGGCTTCGGCTTCCCCCCTCCCCCATTCTCAAAAAAATTGTTAGGGTTCAAAAGAACCCTAACCTACGGCTTATCGGGGAAGAGCGTTCCCCCCTTTTTCAATTTTATCGGGCGGCTCTCCTATCGCACCCCCCCCCTCTTTAACAGTATGTTTTCCAATGCTGCGAATTAATTGTTTGGAGGCAGGAATAGCATGGGATGCCAACAAAGCTCGTTAGATGTTGTGGACACAAGTGCCCCTTTATAAAACAAGAGCAGCAGCAGCAGGCAGTTGTCAGCAGATTTTTTTTTTAAATTCTGCAGCCCATTTGGTAGGGAAAAATTTTTTTTAAAAAAAACAAATCCAAAAAATGGACCGAAATGTTCCTGGGGGCGGTCAACGCACCCAGGATCGGGTTGACCGCACCCGGTGCCGCACCCGCGTCGAGTCGCGTCGACGCGGGTGCGGCACCCTGCTAGCCGAATCCCTGTGACATAGCCCCTAACGAGTCTATATTAATGCAAGTTTAATCCAAATGATTCTTGTGTTTTCAATTGTCGATGGCACATCTTTGAAAATTAAAAGTTTTGGTATTTATCAAAAAAATACATATCTTTCACATACCAAACATTAGAGTAGTACCAAAATTAAATTTAAATCTTTTAGCGGTTTCTCAAATTGTGGATTATGGTTACAAAATAGTTTTTTCATCTAATGATTGTCTAATACAGGATCTACAGTCCGAGAAGCCGATTGCGAAAGGCCATAGAAGAGGAGATCTCTATGTCATGGACAATCTTGAATTACCAAAACAACTTTTTTGTAATTTTATGAAAAAGAAAGATATAGAAATTTGGCACAAAAGACTAGAACACCCTAGTGTGACCAAATTACAATTGTTTTCATTTCTTTCAAATTGTAAAGAAAAAAATTTTGTATGTGAAGATTGCATTCTTGGCAAAATGAAGTATTTACCTTTTAGACCAAGACACCTTATAACTAAGAATTTATTTGAATTAGTGCATTCAGATGTATGGGGACCGGCTTCAGTCGTGTCCAAAGGAGGTGTTTCGTATTATATTGTGTTTGTAGACGATTATAGTAGACACTCTTGGATATTCTTTCTAAAACACAAATCAGAAGTATTTGATTGTTTTAAAAAATTTCATAGTTATATAAAGAATCAATTTAAAACCAATATTCAAATCTTTAGAACTAATTCCGGGAGAGAATTCGTGTCAAAAGAGTTTGAAAATTATCTTGACCTAAATGGGATTCTTCATCAAAAATCATGTAGATATACTCTTCAACAAAATGGATTTGCCGAAAGAAAGCACAAACACATTATTGAGACCACTAGACACTTCTAGTATCTAGAAATGTTCCAAAAGATTTTTGGGCCGAAGTCACCCTTACGGCGGTCTATTTGATAAATAGAATGCCTTCAAAAAATATTGAAAATGTCTTCCCTATTGTTAAACTTTATAAAATGTATTCTGATTACAAAAGATTGAGGGTCTTTGGGTGCAAGTGCTTTGTTCTTACCAACAAGAATGATAAACTCTCTCCTAAAATAATTCCTTGTGTGTTTTTAGGCTATGCCGAAAACCAAAAAGGATATAGGCGTTATGACTTTGAAAGAAACAAATTATATGTTTCTTCAAATGTTACATTCCTTGAAAATGAAAACGGTTTTAGCAAAGAAAAAATCCAAGAGAATTGTGATTATTCGTTCCTCTTTGACCTAGTCAATGATAAGTGTGAAAATATTCATGAAAGTGAAGATATGCATGAGGCAAATGAGAATATGAGAAGGAATCTTGATGATATAGACATATCTCACAATAATTTGCAAACCTATGCTCGACGTACCGAAGGTCACCCACCATGTGCCCTAGAAAGATACTCTCAAAACCAAGAAGAAGATTCTTCCAGCCTTAGAAAATCTATAAGAATTTTAAAAGCTCCTAGTAGATTTGTATCATATGATTCCTTTGAACCAAGGTATAGATCGTGTCTAATGGTCATTGACTCGTATTTTGAACCTCAATCATACCATGAGGCTAAACATCATCAAGAATTGGTTAAGGCCACGAACGATGAGTTAGAAGCATTAGAAAGAGCAAAAATTTGAAAAATTCAAACATTACCTAAAGAAAGAAAAACTATAGGATGCAGATGGTATACAAGGTAAAAACAAGTACGATGGAACATTAGAAAGATATAAAGCTAGGTTGGTGGCTAAATGATACAATCAAGAATATGGGATAGACTATGATGAGACGTTTGCCCCAGTCGCTCGAATGACCACTGTTAGAAGTCCCATTGCTATAGCATCGATTAGGAAATGGCCTATATTTCAAATGGATGTTAAAAATGCATTTTTAAATGGTAATCTAGATGAAGAGGTGTATATGAATCCTCCACCAGGCTTGGCTTTAGCACATGAAAACACTCTTCGGTTACGTAAGGCCTTATATGGCTTGAAACAAGCTCTCAAAGCTTGGTACGATAGGTTTAGTAATGTGATGACACAACTTTATTTTAAATCTTGCTTTACTGACACTGCATTGTTTGTTAAGTCTTCTAATGCAGGAATGGTGATCCTACTTTTTTACGTAGATGATATGATAATCACAGGAGATGATTGTTAAAATATGTAATCTCATATGTAATTATCTCATATGTAATCTTTTTTTCTTTCCTTTAGTCTAGTTATGTATTTTAGTTAGGATAGAATTAATCTAATTAGGATTAGGACTTTTTTAGACTATTTAGTCCCTTTGCTTTTTGACCAAAAGTCAAAAAACTTCATGATTAGGATTTTTTTAGACTTTTTTAGCCACTACTTTTTTACCAAAAGAAAAAAAAGCAACTTTAGGAGAGAGTTGTTGGACTCCCAACATTTCTAAATAGAGCCATTGGAAGCCCAACAACTCCCTCAATGGCCTTTCTTTATCAGCTATAAATATGGGGGCTTTCCCCCTTGTAATATCATCTTTGGAGTTGGGATTTCTCCCACTTAATGAAATACATTTTTCTCCTCTTCATTGTGCATACCCTTTTTTGGGTATTTTGTATGAACCCTAGTGGTTCTTGTGATTGAGCACTATTTGTGAACCTTTATGGTTATTGTGAGAGACATTTTTGTAAGTATTTTGAGAGTTTTTGCTTGTGGACTTCATCTTCTTACATGGTATCAGAGCAAGGTTGGTGAAAGCGATCAAGCTAAGTTCTTTTGGTGCATTGGGAAGCATGCTACTCAAGTTTTTAAAAAAGAAGTAAAGTTCCTTTGAAGTTGTGATCGTGTGAAGGCTTAAAAGCTTGGAAGGATACTTGTATTCACCGTCTGTGGTAGAGTATCTTCTTCTTTATCCTTTTTTTTTGCCCATTCTTCTTCTTATTTCGTTTCTCCCAAAATTGTAAAATGGATGACAATGATAATGTCATCATTAAGCTCATCAAACTCAATGATTTCAATTACGTCACATGGGCTTCAATCATGAAGCATCTTATATGGGAAAAGGGATTATGGGGATTAGTTGATGGAACCGATATGGAACCTACACTAATCCTCACCAAGGATGAACGAGAGAAAGAAATACCTCTCACGGAGGTAGAAAGGGTCAAAGTCATCTCCACTTACGAAAAAAAGTTGAAGGAATGGAGAATGGGACATGCCAAGATCATGTTTTGGCTCATAACAAGTGTTGACATAAAGAAATTCTCAAGTCTTGCAAAGTTTGAACATGCTAACGATGCTTGGGATTACCTTAAGAGAATGTACTCTCTTAAAGATATTGCACACATATGCAATCTTCAAGAAAAAGTTCGTAATATAGTGTAAGGGGACAAGAGTATTAGAAAATATTACAATAGTTTGTCCGAGTTATGGGAAGAATTGGCCCTCCTTGAACCAAAGTGGCATTGTTCACAAGACATAGAGCTCGTCAAAATCAAGTAAATGCAGAGCACTTCTTTTAATTCATTAATGAATTGAGATCGGAGTTTGAATCAACCAAATTCGTTCTTCTTCATCGAGGAAAAGTTCCTTCCATAGAAGATATAATAGAAGAGTTAAGTATGGAAGAAAATAGGCTCTAGAAAAGAATTTTCAAAAGTGATGATGATTCGGTTCTAGCAGTATCTAGACCGAAAAATCATGTTCGTTCATACAAACCTCCACACTTTGGGAGGACAAATGATGAAAAACAAGGAAATGATTTTAAAAGAAGAAAAGTCATTTGCTACTATTGTTGTGAACCAGAATATGTCAAGACTTACTGTCCAAAATTAAAGAGGCCTTATGAAAAAAAGGTCGCTACAGTTGAATGTCCGCAAGAATCAAGTGAGACATCTATTGGGAGCATGTCTCTAACACAATTGGTGGAGGCACTTCAACCACTTCTCAAAGGAGCTTCTTCATCTACCGGGGCCGCTGTCTTTTCCGTCGGCATCTTCGATCCCAGTAAATCTCTTTGGCTTCTTGACTCTGGTGCCTCTTTTCATATGACACCCAACATAAAAATGATATCCCAATGTCATAGCTCAAGTGGATCAAGTGTTTTTACTGTAGATGGAACATCTCTTGAGATTAAAGGAATAGAAAATTTTGAAAATATTTCTCAAAACTCAAAAGGTTTTTTTATTCCAAAAATTAGATGCATTCATAAACTTAATCTAAACATTTTATCTGTTTCTCAATTAACTGATCATGGGTATAATGTTTCTTTCTCCTCTCGTCATTGTCGAGTACAGGATCACCAGTCAGGGAAGCAGATTGGGGAAGGCCATAGAGAAGGAGGCTTATACTACATGAATTTTTTGGAAATACCCAAGAATACACTATGTTGTAATGTTCAAAAATTAGACTTGAATCTATGGCACAAAAGATTTGGCCATCCTTGTATATCCAAGATTTAGTTTTTTCCTAACATGGAAAAATTTTGTAATTTTGAAACCTTTACATGTGAAAAATGTATTCTTGGAAAAATGAGAACACTACTTTTTCAAGAAAGAACCTTTGTTTCTTCACGACCACTTGAGCTAATACATTCAGATGTTTGGGGACCCGCACCTGTTACATCAAAAGGTGGTTTTATGTATTATGTAATTTTTGTAGATGACTTTACACGTAATACTTGGATTTATTTTCTTAAACATAAATCTGAAGTTTTCTCATATTTTTAAATATTTCACAATATGGTCAAAAATCAATTTAAGGATGATATCTCAATATTTCGCACCGATTCAGGAGGAGAGTTTTTATCAAAAGAATTCAAAGATTATTTAAACTTATATGAGATTTCACATCAAAAATTATGTCCTTATACCCCTCAACAAAATGGTCTAGCTGAAAGAAAACATAGGCACATTATAGAAACAATAAGAACGTTACTCATTACACATCAGGTACCAAAGATTTTTTGGGCCGAAACAACATTAACTGTTGTTTATCTTATTAACAGGATGCCTTCTTCCTCTATAAACAATATTTCTCCTACTGAAAAACTTTACAAGCAAACTCCATGTCATTTTAGGTTGAGGGTCTCTGGGTGCAAATGTTTTGTGTTTACAGATAAAAATGATAAACTCTCCTCACGTGCTTTTCCTTGTGCCTTTCTAGGACATGCAAGTCATCAAAAATGTTACAGGTGTTTCGATCCTAAAAATAACAAATTATATGTCTCGATAAATGTATCGTTCGTAGAAAACGAAAGTGTTTTTTAAAATAAAAATCCTACAGAAATAGATGAGTATTCCTTTTTATTAGATTTGGTTCCAAGGATTAATGAAAGCGATATTGATGAAAATCAAGATGATTAAAATGATATGACAGGTGCAGAACTAGTTAATAACAATCAAGATTGTATTCAATATTCTAGACGAGGAAATTTAGAAAAACCATGTGCTTTTGAAAAATATACTAAGGAACAAGACCAAATATCAACTAGAAAGTCGTCCAGAGTCTCTAAAGTTCCTGAAAAATTTGTGTCTTATGAATCCTTTTCACCAAAATATCAAGCCTATATTGCCTTGATACACTCTTATGAAGAACCTTCTAGTTATGCTACAGCCAAAGAACAACCCGCATGGGTTAAAGCTATGACAATAGAATTAGAAGCTTTAGAAAAAGCAAATACCTAGACCATTCAAGACATTCCACCTAACAAAAAACTTATTTGTTGTCGATGGGTGTACAAAGTTAAAACCAAGAGTGATGGCACTCTTGAGAGATTTAAAGCTCGGTTAGTTGCCAAAAGTTATTCCAAAAAATATGGAATAAACTACGAAGAAACCTTTGCCCCAATAGCTAGAATAACCACGGTTAGGATCTTAATAGCTCTTGCTTCTATAAAGAAATGGCATATTTTTCAAATGGATGTTAACAAAATCAAAGATGTGCTTAAAGTCAACTTTGATATAACAGATCTTGGTTTTTTACGATACTTTCTTGGAATAGAAGTTGCTTACTCATATCGTGGTTATTTTTTGTCATAGACTAAATACGCAACAAATATCATTGAAAGATCAGGACTCTCAGATGAAAAATTGGTTGATACTCCAGAAGTCATAAATGCCAAAATGAAAAAAGATGATGGAGAGCCCTTGCAAGATCCAGCGCCCTACAGACAAATGATTGGGGTTTTGTCTTATCTTTGTATTACCCGTCCTGATATATCTCATGATATTCATTCTGCTAGTCAATTTCAGCATGCTCCTACTACAGTGCATATGAGTGTTATAATGAGAATTGTTAGATATATTAAAAAATCTATTAATTTTGGCTTGTTTTTACCATCCTCCTCACTAGAAGTCATTGCATATTCTGATTCTAATTGGGAAGGGGATGTCAATGATAGACGTTCAACCACTGGTTTATGTGTATTTATAGGTGCCTCCCTAATTTAATAGCGATGCAAAAAGCAGCAGAAGGTGTCACTCTCCTCCACTGAAACCGAGTATCGTGTCATGGCGACAACTATGTCTGAGTTAGTGTGGCTAAGACAACTTCTCGAAGACTTGGGGGTTCATATTGCAGAACCTTCAAGATTATGTTATGACAACAAGAGCGTTGTATACATTGCAAACAATCATACATTTCATGAGAAGACGAAACACAATGAGATGGATTGTCACTACGTTCGTGAAGAATTCCTGAGAAAGACCATCACATTGCCCTATGTTCCGTCTGAATATCAATTAGCAGACTTCTTCACCAAAGCGCTTCTGTCTCCAAGATTTCACTTCTTACTTGGCAAACTCTCGATTGTTCTACCATGAGTTTGAGGGGGGTGTTAAAATATATATGCATGTATTGTAACCGAAATACCGAGCAAGGGTATTTCAATCTTTTCATTGTAATAGTTGTCAACCCATTAGGGGCTGACAACCCTTTTTCACCTTTTTACTTTTTGTTTTTTATAATTTTTTGTTTTTTACTGTTGGTCCAGCTCCAGTATAGTTGTTGGAGCTGCTCCCAACAGTCATAAATATGACCATTGGGAGCAGCCCAACAACCATATTGGCTGCCCCCTTTAGCCTCTTGTATTATAAATAGGCCTCATGGCCTTTGTATTATTTCATCTCTTTTTCAAGAGAGTTTTCTATGCAATATACTTTCTCATTTGACCCTTGTATGGGTGGTGTGATTATTCAATCAAGTGTTCCCACTTGATTGAGGTATGTGGTTCTTGCATATTCATCGGATTCGGTCCACTTCATTACACTATCATCCTGGTTCTGGGAAATTATATGTGTTCAAGCATGTTGTCTTTGATGAAAATAATGTCATATGCTAACCTAGGGTCCCTATACAAATGTAAAAATCTATAGGGAGATTTTTCCACTTTCAATGATTGGGAAAATATCTCAAATGATTCTCATGTAGGTCCATCAAAAGAAATTGTGAGACAAACTCTTGATTATAATTCTAGTCAAGATTTCAAAATGTTGTCCAACAACTAACTAACATACTAGAGGAGATTATTGAAGAATCTCTAGCAACAACAAGTGAGAATAATCAGTGCGAGATTGTTGAACTTCAATCTGAAGCTAGTGAAGGAGATACGAAACGTGATGCACCAATTCAACGAGAGATCACACAGGTTGGTCTGGCGCTCAACGAGGAAATTGAAACAACTCATAAACATAATGGTAATGATATTTATGAATCCCATGATAATGATCAATCCAATAGATCTATGACCACTTGATCTATGTATAGAATATATAAGTCAAACCCCAAGTATGCTCTTGTTCACGAGACCAATATTTTAAAGAAACCAAAGACCATCGACGAAGCCCTTTCTCACCCTGGTTGAAAAGCGGCAATGGACGAAGAAATAGATGCTTTAAAAAAGAATGACACTTGGGAACTCGTTCCTAGAAATAAAAACATGAATAGAGTCAAAATGGATTTTTAAAGTTAAACTAAAATGAGATGGTAGTCTAGAAAGACTTAAGGCTCATCTTGTTGGTCGTGGATTTACACAAGGAATAGATTTTTACGAAACTTTTTTTCTGGTTATTAGACCAACCAGTATTTGAATTGTTCTTATGATTGCCACTGTAAAAAAATGAAAACTACGACAATTTGATGTTAAAAATGCCTTTTTACATGGATCTCTAAATGAGAAAAATTTTATGTGTCAACCCCAAGGATATGAAAATCGCTATCACCCCAATCATGTTTGTCGTTTAAAAAAGGTTTTATATGGTTTGAAACAAGCTTTGAGATCTTTATTTGACTGTCTTAGTTTTTTTTTTGCTTGAATTTGGATGTTTTTGTAGTGTTGTCGATCCATCCATGTTCATTTGTCATCGCAAGAAAGGTTATCATTTTGCTTATTTATGTTGATGATATGGTTCTCATTGGGAATAACAAAAAATTTATCGATTTGCACTTTTCTTGGAAGTAACTGTATTTTTTGGAGTGCCAAGAAACAAAACACCGTTTCTAGATCGAGTTCGGAGGCCGAATATAGAGCCATGGCCTCCACCACTGATGAATTAACATGGAATATATTCTGCGACATTGGTATTTACATTTCCAAAGCTCCTATTCTTCATTGTGATAATTTGAGTGCTTTATATATGATTGTTAATCTTTGAGTGCTTTATATATGATTGTTAATCTCATATTTCATAATAGATATAAACATATTTACATTGATTTCCATTATGTTAGAGAAAAATTCGCTAAAAATACCTTGATTACTAAACATGTTTCTTCTTTCAAACAACTTGTTGATATTTTTATGAAACCCCTTCTTAAAGCTCAATTCATCAGCTTAAAAAACAAACTTGACTTATGTAATAAGCCTAGTTTGAGGAGGAGTGTTGAAATTGGTAAGCTCAATAACTAGCTTAGTGGTGCTAAAACCAATCATAGCAAGGCTGAGCATGAGAAAGGCCACTACAGTTGTGCAGGTAATGACAACAGAGAGGCTAAGCATGAGAAAGGCAATCACAGAAATAGGAACAGGAGAAGCACCATCAGACCACGGAATCTTAAACTGCAAAGCCTGCTATGGTAAGTTTAGCAAGGACAGCATCATTCTTATCCACGAAAGTGGCAAGCTTACCCACTATAACAACAACCCTGCTGTTATCAAAAAATGAGAAAAGCAAGAAAACAAATCATGTACAACAAAAGGAAAGTCGACTTTCCTGTGTGAGCAGCTTGGGAACATGGAAATCAAAGAGAAAAATGGTAAGATATCAAAAAACAAGTCAGCTGACACAGAAAAAACAAATTCAAATGGCAAGATGCTCTACAATCACGTTAATGTTGGAAACATTATCGAGAATGGCAGAATGGCTTTCAAATCGATTTTGTGAAGATGGAAAGATTCACAAAATCATTTTTCATTTCCTTGTTCTCTAGTTTTTTTTTGTCAAGATGTACTTAACTTTCATTTTTATTGTTTCTTTGTAAATGCTACATGTATGTATAGGGCTCTTCACAGCTCTTTTTGAAATAAGAAAAACACTACTCTCACTTTTCCGTGGACATAGGCTGAACCATGTAAATTGTTCTAATCTCTTTTTTCTCGCCCACTGAGCTCTCTCTTTCTTTACTTGTGACCGACTTTCACAGGTTAACAGGTTTCAACTTTAAAGGCATGTTTGGTAACATCTCATGAGAGAACTCATGCAAATAGAAAGAAACGGATCTCACTGGCACGGTTAAACAAGCATCAGAAAATGAGTAGTGAGAAAATGGCTCCGAGCAAGGCATGTTTGTTTTTATCACAGGTTACTGTAGCTGTAAAAGTTTTGTCCATGTGAAAGTGATTCATGTGATTTACATTCTCAAACATTAACTATCTCATGTTTGCAACAATAGGTTGTGAATTTGACTTGTGTGAAAATCTATCATGTAAGAAGCTGTCATGTTGATCATGCATAATTTATGCACATTAGATTTATGATTTTATACATGATTTGTCCCAAAAATGAATTAAAAACCCAGACTTATCAATGTTTTTCAAGGTGTTGCTTTAATTTCAAAAAAGAAGAAAAAAATCGTACAAAAAGCAAGGTTACCTGCGTGTTTGGAAGTGTTAATTTGTTTAGGAGTTTTAGTTTTTTTTTTAAACACGTTTTTGAGAAAAGGTAATTTTTAGAATTTTCAAAAACTTAGATATATTTATTGTAAAATACGTTTTAACCTAGGAATAGTATTATAAATAATCTTTTTTGAGAAGAGGTTGGCGTCCTCCCATTGGGAAAAACGCCAGCCTCCTCTTCTCCCTCTTCTCCTCTCTTTCTCTCTCTCTTTTCGTTCTATCATCGGTTCTTCCCCATCTCTTCTTGCTCGATTTTTATCCTTCTTCTAATCTTTGCTATCGTCAGTGCTTCTTACCCTATTGTCGGAGTGCGCGTTCAACCACGGGAGCGACCACTTCTTCTTCTCAACCCTTTCATCGGAAGCGGTTGTCAGGTTTGCTTTTTCTCCCTCATCTCATTATTTGAATTGCATCTAGGTAAATTTATTTTTGATTCGTTAAATACATAAAATAGTTTTTAGTTATCTAGCATAAATCGGTTCCTGCTAGATTGTTTTATCTAGAGTAGAATAAAATTTGATTTTTTTTGCAATAGCTAGTTCATAGATCAGTAGTTGTAGTTTGTTTCGTTGTTTTGCTGGATCACGCATAGCATGGAAATGTCAAACAGCAAGATACGATCTGCGTGATTCTTTTAATCACGCAGATTTGTGTAGACGTTTGCGCATGGCTATTTTCTTGAATCTGGGCGTGAACATCAACGAGCCACTATATAACTCGTGTTTCACGATCACAACATTATCAATCTGATTCATTTTGATCAGATTGACAATATCTACTTTGGTGGCTTCTTGATCGTACAGATCAGTGCGGATTTATGATTCCTTGTTCATCACCGAACCACACTGAACAGCAGTTTTTTTTGGGATTCAACATCTTCCGGATTGATCATGGAGCTGCAGATTTTTTTTTTCGATTATTTTAACAATCTGCAGTCTGCTAGAACAGCCTCTACACACTGTGAAAATAACACTTTGGAGGTTCAGCAGATTGTGTTGTTCACGCATAACCCGTACAGGCCAAACAGCGTTTAACGCTGTGCCGTTTTTAGTATTAACGTAAACCATGCACAAGCGTCATTGATGCTAATCACCAATTTTTTCAGCCAGCATGACCAGCAGCATAGTCGTGTTTTGTCAATTTTTTTTAGTTTAGAATAGAGTCAGTGTTTCATGTGATTCAACGCAAATCAAGCACTAGTGTGATTGACGTTGATTAAAAGTTTTTTTTTACTGCAGTACTTGTGTTTTATTTTATGCGGTTTACTTTAGATAGTAGTTATTAAATTCCATATATTTGTGATTCCTTTTTCATCACCGAACCACACTGAACAGCAGTTTTTTTGGGGATTCAACATCTTCCGGATTGATCATTGAGCTGCAAAAAAAAAAATCGATTATTTTATCAATCTGCAGCCTGCTATAACAGCCTCTACACACTGTGAAAATAACACTTTGGAGGTTCAGCAGATTGTGTGGTTCACGCATAACCCGTACAGACCAAAACAACGTTTAAAGCTGTGCCATTTTTAGTATTAACGTAAACCATGCACAAGCGTCATTGATGCTAATCCCCAATTTTTCCAGCCAGCGTGACCAGCAACATAGTCGTGTTTTATCAATTTTTTTTAATTTAGAATAGAGTCAGTGTTTCATGTGATTCAACGCAAATCAAGCACGTTGATTAAAAGTTATTTTTTTACTGCAGTACTTGTGTTTTATTTTATGTGGTTTACTTTAGATAGTAGTTATTAAATTCCATATAGTTGGAGTTAGTTTAATCATTGATTGTCATAGATTAGAATCTATATATTTCCTAATAGCATTAGTTAATCAAGTTGATTTAACGTATTGTCGAAGTTAGTTTGTTAAGATAATATTCCATTTAGTTAGAATTTGTTTTAAGTTTGTTTTGCAATTAGTTAGAATTTGTTACAAGTTAGATAGTTTGTTAGATCTAGTTAGTTTTTATTCTTGTTTCTTGCTTTCAAATAACTAACATTAGTTTTTAGAAATAGTTCCCTGTGTTTGTTTTGTATTTTAGTGTTTTTTTGTGTTTTGGAGAGAAGCTTTCTTATGCGAAGGCCCTTCCAAAGATCCCCTTAGGGACGTGCCCCTTGAGAAAGGGACCCTTAAGCCTGAAGATTCAACTGTAGCATTCAAGCGGATAAGAGAGGTTAGATCGCAAGCGAGGAGAAGAGAACCTTGCAGATTTTTTTCTTTCTTAATTTTAATTTCTTTAGAACCAGAAGGTCATTTATTTTAAGTTGGGTTGTAATAAGGCTTTTTTATTTTATTTTTTTTTAACCCTCCGCAGAGGGTATTACTTTTTATTTTACTTTTTATTTAAGGCAATAAAGTTTGTCTTTGTGTGGGATACAGAAGTCTTTTTAAATATGTTCCCTGTGTTTGACCCGGACTTCACCAATAGTGTGAACCGAAAATTTGATATTTGATGCATGGTTTGCACAAACGAGTTTTATTGAAAAATATCTTTTTAAATATTTTCTCGAAAAGTTGCATCACATGTCATGTCATATCATTACTTTTAACACATTCACAGATAAGCCATCATGTCATGCCTTGAGCATCATTTTCTGAGTGACGTGAGAACCAAAATTGCAAGGAGCCTCTTGCCTTCTTTTTTCTTTGAAAGGCAAGCTGGGGTTAGGCAGACCCCTACCAGTTATACAACTATAACATTGAGTTTTGAACCTGCAACATCCTAACACGAGGTGATGTGCACTAGCTGATCCTACCAGACAAGCGGAGCCCCCGTTGGTGCCTTTCACCTTCTTATTCATATGACTAGATCAATTTTGATTTAGAAACACACGTAGCCCAGTAAACAAAACCTATCCTAACAGCATGTTTGTATATTGTATAGCTTGTGATTCTTATGCGATTCTGGTCAAGAATCACAAATAACTGAGGAAGTTCAAGAATCACAGTGCAAAGCAATCGTTGCCATAAATTCTAGTAGAAGTCATCACAAGAAAAAAAAAAGAGTAAAACAAAAAATAATAATAAATAAAAAGTTGGCACATGAAAATCCATCTTTAAAGTATCTCTGACTACTCATACATGCACCTCAAAAAAAAACGCAGAGTCAATTTGGTCTTTGAGCTCTTCTGATGCATGAACACATCAGTCATTCACCAATTTAAAGGGCATGCTGGTATGATAACAACACTGCCATATAAAAAATGAATTTAAAGAAAATCAAATATTAACAAGATTTTAATTAGTCAAAGGATTTTTTATTTCAAAAATGAGGAATTCTAATATTGAACAAAACTGAAAATAAGAAAAATAAAAACTTTAAAAATTCTATCACCACAAAGAAAAAGAAAATAAGCAAATATTCATATACAATTAAATTAGTTACAATTTTTTAACCAAAATAGAACTTTTTTATAGTTATATTACACACAATCATACATTTACATATGTGGTGTAGAAAGATGCACCGAACCCTAGGTAGAGAGAGAGAGAGAGAAAGAGAGAGACGGCTGCACAGGGAGAGAAAACTTGTTAACTTATTATTAGGGCCTCTCTCTATGTTAAATAGAGAGAGGCTTAAAAGAATAATTACAACTAAGCCCATTATGAAAACATAATTTCAAATAGCATCTAATATGAAAAAAACTTCACTTAAAACCACCTATTCTCAACACTCCTCCTCAAGCTGGAGCATAGATATCAATCATGCTCAGCTTGTCACAACATTTTGAGAAATTTGTTCTAGTAAGAGGTTTTGTAAACATATCTGCAACTTGGTCTTCCGACTTTAGATATTTGGTAGTGATATGACCAGCTTGAACCATATCCCTTATATAGTGGCAATCAACCTCAATGTGCTTTGTTCTCTCATGAAATACAGGATTGTTCGCTATATATGTTGCAGCTTTGTTATCGCACATCATGGTCATGGGAGAGAAAACCTTCACCTGAAGATCATGAAGAACAGTACGAACCCACATCAATTCAGCAGTTGTTTGGGCCATAGCCTGATATTCTGATTCTGCACTCGACCTAGAAACCACATTTTGTTTCTTACTTCTCCAAGAAATCAAGTTGTCTCCCAGAAACACACAGAATCCTGTGGTAGATTTTCTATCCACTACAGATCTTGCATAGTCAGTATCAGAATAGGCCACTATCTCCAGAGTTCCACCTTTCCTGAACAATAACCCCTTTCCAGGAGAAGATTTTAGATATCTGAGAATCATAATAGTTACATTCCAGTGTACCTCAGTTGGTTTGTCCATAAACTGGCTAACTTTGCTTACTGCTAAAGCAATATCCGGCATGGTCACAGTTACATACAGTAGCTTCCCTACTAGGGAGCGATAGCTTTTGCTAGCAACCGGTTTTGACCCTTCTTCAAACAACTGAACTTTATGGTCTATGGGAATATTTGCTGGTTTAGCTCCCAACATTCTCGTTTCCTTTAATAAGTCAAGAACATACTTCCGTTGAGACAAAATCATCCATTCACGACTCCTAGCAACTTCTATACCCAGAAAATACCTGAGTGAACCAAGGTCTTTTGTAACAAAGTGTTTTTGAAGATTAGCCTTTGTGGCTTCAATAGCTTTCACATCATCTCCTGTAAGAATGATGTCATCCACATATACCACCATAACAACTATGTCAGAGCTAGTTTTCTTTATAAATAGTGTATGATCAGCTGCTGACCTATTAAAGCCAAAGCATGACATCACTTCAAACAACTTTTGAAACCATGTACGAGGACTTTGTTTCAAGCCATAGATCGCCTTTCTCAATCTACACGCCTTCTGACACTCCCCCTTAACTTCGAATCCTGGAGGTTGTTGCATGTAAACGGTCTCAGATAAATCCCCATATAGAAATGCATTTTTCACATCTAATTGGTACAAGCTCCAACCATGCTGAACAGCTACTGAGAGAACAAGACGAATGGTACCCATCCGTGCAACAGGAGAAAAGGTTTCAAAGAAATCAATACCATATGTCTGAGTATACCCTTTGGCTACTAATTTGGCCTTGTACCTTTCAATAGAACCATCAGATTTGTACTTTATTGTATATACCCATTTACACCCAACAATGTCAGCATTTGCTGGGGAATCAACTAGATCCCATGTATGCTGAGATATTAAAGCATCCATTTCTTCTTGCATAGCCAGCTTCCAGCGATTATCAAGCTCTGCCTGTTGATAGTTTAGAGGAATAGTTTCAGCAGATAAGGCTGAAATAAAAGACTTCATCTGATTTCCAATTCTGGCATCGGAGACAAAATGAGATATGGGATATAAGGTACATTGTTGTGTCCCCTTTCGTAGAGCAATGGGCATGTTATCATCATCATGAAGATCACTATTGCCAGTAGAACTTACCTTAGGAGAAGAAGAAGATGAAGGCTCTTGCGGAGGTGGAGCTCTACGCACATATACCAATGGAGGAATATTAAATCTGGAAGAGGATGAAGTTTGGTTCGGGAATGAGGGCACAGATTCCAAAGGAAAAGGAGGTATAGGTAATGGAAAAGACTCAGCTGGATCAACCTGCAGCGGGGAACCGGAAATGGAGTAATATGGAGTGGATTCCAAGAAAGATACATCTGCACTGACATACTGTCGACGAGAAATAGGATCATAACATCGATATCCCTTTTGATTTTTGGGATAACCTATAAATATGCATTTTGTAGCTTGAGCAGCTAATTTATCACGGTCAGGGCCAAGTTTGTGTACAAAACAAACACATCCAAATATTTTTGGTGAGAAAGAAAAGAGTGGGGCATTAGGTTTTAGGATATGTAATGGAATTTGATCACCCACAGAAGACGAAGGCATGCGGTTGATCAGATAGCAAGCAGTGGTAATCGCATCACCCCAGTATAACGCAGGAACATTGGATTGAATCATAATGGTCCTGGCAACATCAAGCAGGTGCCGATGTTTTCGCTCAGCCACCCCATTTTGTTGAGATGAATAGGCACAGGAAGTTTGGGGTTGGATGCCATGATCTTGGTAAAATTGTAACAGACCTTTTAATTTAAACTCGAGAGCATTATCAGTGCGAACAATCTTGACAATAGATTCAAACTGAGTTTTTATTTCAAGAATTAAGGATTTGATAATACTTGAAACTTCAGATCGTTCTGACACTGAGTCCTAGTAGGAGACCCCATACATCTGCATGAAGAAGTTCAAAGACTTTATTACTAGACTGACTCTGACTCGAAGGGAACGAACTTCGATGATGCTTGCCCAGCTGACATACTTCACACTGAAAGGATGTGGTGGAAGTAATCTGAGGAAAGACCGAACGAAGCTTTGACAATGAAGGATGACCAAAACGACGATGCCACTAAACAGGACTGAATGAATGTTCCACTGCAGCATGAACAGTACCCATTGGATGATGTAGATAGTAAACTCCATTTTCTTCATAGCCTCCACCAATCTTCTTCCCCGTCAGCAAATCCTGAAAATGACAACCGATCGGATCAAATATTACTCTACAGTTTTGTTCTTTTATAAGGCAACTAACAGAGAGTAAACTTTGAGGAAATTTTGGAGCATGAATAACATTTTGCAACTGTAATGAGGAGGATATAGAAATTAGGGGTGGCAATCGGGTCGGGTTGGCGGGTTGGCAGGTCGGGTTGGCGTGTCAGCATACCTCAACCCGAACCCGACCCGTTTATTAAACGGGTCGGCTGTGGCAAACACGAACCCGACCCGTTTAATAAACGGGTAACCCGACACGACCCGCCAACCCATTTAATAAATGGGTTGGGTCGGGTAAACGGGTTTTCAGGTTTGCGGGTCAGGTTGGCGGGTCGGGTTGGCGGGTTGACGGATCGGGTTGGCAGGTAGGCAGGTTGGCGGGTCGTGTTGACGGGTTGGCGGGTTGGCGGGTTGACGGGTCGGGCAGACGGGTTGGCGGGTTGACCCACCCGCCTAACCCGTTTATTAAACGGGTTAGCCGGGTTGGCGGGTTGGCATACCCCCAACCCGAACCCGACCTGTTTAATAAACGGGTTACACGGGTCGACCCGTTTATTAAACGGGTTGGCTTAAGCCCAACCCGAACCCGCCTAAGAGGCGGGTTGGCGGGTCGTGTCAGAAATTGCCACCCCTAATAAAAATATTTCCCTGACCAACAATCGGGGAGGAGCTCCCATCGGCTAATGAGACACCAAGCTGAGCATTAATATCCTTTAGATCTGAAAAAACAAGTGAATTTCCACACAAATGTCTGGATGCACCAGAGTCAATAATCCACTTACTGTCAGTCGGATGAAGATGATTTCCGGTTGAATAGGCAACCCCAGCTACAGGAGAGGTGAAACTCAAAGGACGAAGAGCTATCAGCTCATCATATTCAGCACGACTGAGGGTGATACTACTGTCAGTTGCAGAGATATTTTTTTGTGCCTTTGTTGCCTCGAGAGTAGTAACATTTGCTTTAGGAGCATATGACTTTGATGAAGATGAGGTTGGCCGGCCATGCTTATCCCAGCAACGATCTTCTAAATGTCCAGATTTTCCACAAAATGTACATTGAAGCTTTCCTCTGCCTCCCATACCTCGTCCACGACCTCGTCCTCTGATGTTCTGAAGATTTCCACGCCCATAACCAGATGAGACAACTAGAGCAGATGACTGAGTCACATGCTGAGATTGTGGAAGAGAGATCGCAAGTCTACTCAGACGATTATATGCCTCAGCAAGAGTAGGTACATCTGAACCAGTCAACATTTGGACTTTTGCAACAGAGAATTCTGAAGATAAACCTGTAAGAAACCGAGCAACCATAGTTTGTTCTTGATGATCCTTTTGTTTCGAACAACAGAGGGGTCTGTGAGCATTAAGTCTTTCAAAGGCAGCTTTGACGGAGGCATAGTACTGGGCAAAGGTTTGATCTCCCTGCTGTAAATTATATATTTCCTGTTCAACTTGTAGGATACGACTCACATTAGTCTTTTGTGAGTACGTATATCGAAGATTGTCCCACATCTGTTTGGTTGTATTATAGTAAATTAAACCATCTGCAATATGGGGTTCGATACTATTCATAATCCATGACATAACTATGTCATTATCTTCATCCCAGTTAACATATTTTCCCACTTTTTCAGTGGGTTCGTCTTGCAACAAGATATGTTTTCTACGATGTCCAGATACCGACATCATAAAAGTTTTGGACCACCTGGCATAGTTAGTTTCATTCAACCTTACAGACGAGCCGTACGAAAAGGGATTGGCAAATGCCTTATACTCTATAATATTTTCCAATTTGGAATCACATTTTGAAGTTTCAGCCATACTTCTGTTTCAGCAAAAAAAAACTGGACAGACTCCAATCAACACAGGAAAAAATGTGTGTTACACTCACACACCAACCAATATGACAATCAGTAGTTGTTCACACACAAAAAAAAACATGACAGTAAGGAATAGCAGCCCACAACACGAGTACTTTCCCAGCACAGCAGGAAATCTAGCCTGCAGTTTCCACGACAATAGTGAACAACAGCCCACAAACATGAAAAATAGTTTTAATAATTTTTTCCAGCACATCAGTGAATCACGACCAACATAACTCAGCATACGCAGAACCTGTTTTTTTTTTCTTTTTCAGCACATCAGCTAATCACAACCAACATAACTCTGCATACGCAGAACCTGTTTTTCAGCACATCAACGAATCACAACCAACATACCTCTGCATACGCAGACCCTGAATCATAACTGAGGTTGCTCCCCAGACATATACAGCTTGACAGTCAGTCATTTTTCAATCACTAGCAACACCACTACGAGTTTGATTGTTGTTTCTCCCAAGAACCAGGAAGTCACGACATGAAATCACGAAACAGAAAAAAAATCGTGGCCCAAACATCAGGGAATCACGGCTGAAATAAGACTCGGCACCAGGGAGTCACGACAAGGCAAACATTCATCAGGGTATCACGGCTGAAATAAGACTCGGCAACAGGGAGTCACGGCAAAGCAAAAACAAACTCGCCCAGATCTGTCATCAGATCTTACAAAAAAAAAACTCGGCAACAGCAAGCATCCACGACCAGCAGCACACCCAGATCTGTCATCAGATCTTACAAAAAACAAATTAATCGCTGACCTGATTGGAAAAATATTTTTGTTGGATGGTAGTTTGATCACGATCGATCACGCTCCCACGATCGACTGTGCTTTGATCACAATCGATCACGCTCCCACGATCAACTGTGCTTTGATATCATGTAGAAAGATGCACCGAACCCTAGGTAGAGAGAGAGAGAGAAAGAGAGAGACGGTTGCACACGGAGAGAAAACTCGTTAACTTATTATTAGGGCCTCTCTCTATGTTAAATAGAGAGAGGCTTAAAAGAATAATTACAACTAAGCCCATTATGAAAACATAATTTCAAATAGCATCTAATATGAAAAAAACTTCACTTAAAACCACCTATTCTCAACATGTGGCGTGTGTATAAAAAAGAGGCATAAGATACAAATTTATTGCACCATACCATATCACAATGTAAGATATAGAAGAAGGATGCAGTTAATTTTTTTAAATATGGAAAAGTCAACACAATGTTAATTTTTTAAAATGAAAATGGTAATTTTAGAATTTAAAGAAAATTGTAAAATAATACTTTCCGTTTTTGTAGCCATACATAATTCTAAATTTATGCCAAGAAAGATCAATTAAATTATTTTAATCACAAATAGATTTTACTTTTCTTATATCAAGAAAAACTAGTTAAAGATATCAATAATAGATACAACATGAATGAATGTGTAAGACCTGTAAATTTTTGTGAGTTATTTAAATAAATAAAAGAGGATTTTATTCTAATTTTTGAATTTTAGTTCTTATTTAACAAAATCAGAAGCGAATAAGAATTCAAATTGTCAATTCAAGTGAATTTAAATGTTTCGAGGAATTCAAACTTAAATTAAATTCCACAATTAAAAATCTATTTGAATATGGTATTTGGATCTGGATCTCGAGTAGATCCATAATCCATTATCGGAGTGGTTGAATCTGGTATTTGGATCTAGATCTTGGGTAGATCCTGAATCCATTATCAAAAATGGTTGTACATGGTATTTGGATCTTGATCTCGGGAGGATCCGAAATCCATTCCGGGATTGGATATGGAGTGGTCCCTAATTCAAATGCTTGGACCAAAAAGGAAAGGAAGATTAGGATTTAATTAGGATTTTTTAAAATAAAATTAAAATTAAGAATAGAAGGTAGGGTGGCTCGCCCCCGCTTTATGGGACCCACCTTAATAAACATTAAATTAAATTTCCTAAATCTAGATTTAGTTTAAATACTTACCTAAACCCTAACCACAACCATAAATCTAGATTTAGTTTATTACGTTAATCCTTGCATGTTTAATTTATATTCTTTTTTTATGTAAGATCAAAAGAATCAAGCATACATTCATGATTTTTTATTCGTATAAACTTTATTTGTGTTGGTTGAATGGTCACTCGCACGCACTTGCACCTACTGTTGGTCATAAAAGAAAAATATACTTTTACTTGATGTGTAAGGGGTGTGCGGGAACAGACAGGGGTCTACACGACCCCAGCCCATCCCCCAAACCTCCTTGTGGCCTCGCCAGTGAGACCAGGCGAGACTGGTCGGTCTGACCCAGCTTGAGCAGGGTCTGTCGACCCAGGTCCGGGCACGGTTAGCGCGGCAGGGTGTGCCACAACCCTGCCGTCGCTGCTGCAGCCTGCCGGACCTAAGGGACTCAGCAGACCGGGGTCTGCAACACCCCGGTTCACTGCCCGGTTGGGTGTTTTGCTGACGGCTGTGGCCTGTCACCATACGGCCGGTGGGAGCAGCTAGTGCACATCACTTTGTGTGAGACGTGCAGCTTCAAAACCCAATGGTATACTGGTAGGGGTCTGCCTAACCCCAGCTGCAGAATAAAAAAAAACAGCAGACCGGCTGGGTCTGCCGACACCCAGCCGGCTGCCTATGTTGTTGAGCAGCGGGCCGCCGCGCCCTGCTGAACACAGCAGACCCGGTCTGCTGTGTCAGGCAGGGGGCAGTAGCTGCTAAACCCACATGGGTGCAGCAAGCTGGCGTCAACCCAACCCCAGCTCCCCTTGCCTTGCAACCGGGTGACTAGCAGGGTGCACAGCCTTGCTGGTGTGCCATGGTTACAGCTACAGCTGGCTGCAGGCCTGCCACTGGCTTGCTGCAGCCCGGCTGCAGTTTAAAAAAAACAGTATAGAGGAAAAGAAGAAAATTATGTAGTGTATGGATGGTATACCTCGCACATCCATGACGGGTGTGCGGTCGGACCGGAGGTAGTACGTCACAGCCAAGTCAGTGTACAGATATATATATATATATATATATATATATATATATATATATATATATATATAGAGAGAGAGAGAGAGAGAACTGAACATATTAGGCCCCATTTCTCGCTCTGACTCATAGGTTTTAAGTGTTTTATAATATATCTGAACCGTTAGATGTGTTTAGCATATTCGATTTAGTGGGAATCGATTCTTGGACAATTTCAAAAAATGAGGGTACGGGGACACAACTATATATGTGTGTAAAGAGAGAAAGAGAATGAGAGTCTGGGTCTAGATCATGTGTGGATCTATATTAAGATCCACACTTGATCCAGATCCACCTTTTTTAATAAAAATGTGGGGCACGAAACCCCCTTTTTCTCTTTTGGTTACCCCCACCCAACCACCTCTCTCTCCGTCTCTTAGTAACCCCCACCCCACGTCTCTCTCTCTCTCTCTCTCTCTCTCTCTCTCTCTCTCTCTCTCTCTCTCTCTCTCTCTCTCTCTCTCTCTCTCCTCTTGCTGCTGAGGGTGGACAAAAAAAATGAGACATTGGATTTGGAGTTGGGTCTTAGTTGGACCCGACCCAACCCATAGGCCCACGTACCCATGCTGCACCCAGTTCCCGTACGTGTGTCGGGCCGTGTCAACACGGGTACATGGCATGTTTTGCATATCCTATTCTAGTTACAATTAATATTCACCAAAATAAGATTTTCCAGTGTTGTAAGTATCATATTGTATGGTACGATACGGTATGATATGTATCGGTACTTTTGGGTTTTGTGATACGATATACACTCGTATCGCGATACGAGTGTGTATCATACGATACACCCTTGTATCGTGTTGTATCGTACGATACACCTTTGACACACTTTAAAAAGGCCGAAAGTTACTTTTTTCATTTTGGATTTTAAATACCTGTTGAGGGTCAATTGATTCATTTATCTACAGGTCATTAGAAGAGAATTCACGCACCCTAGGAGCAGTGAGAGCGATTTGGGGGCCGATTCATGCGCTAGGGAGAGGGCTTTTGCGGTTTTCTCAAGTAAGAGTGCATTTCCACCATTTTTTCATTCAATGAAGTGGGTTAAGGTAAAAAAACCATATTTTTGCTTCTTATTGAAATTTTTTGGAGGAAGATGGCATTAGAAGATTCAGTATGGCAATGGAGCACTCAAGATATGAGTGAAAACCGATTAAAAATCAAGTGCAACTATTGTCAAAATACTTTGTGGCATGTTCTTAATTGCAAGATATTTAATATTTTGCATTGTTCTTGTAAAATATGCATGCAATATTATCTATGATTCTATATTAATTGATGTTTGATGATATCTTATGTAGCTCATAGAGACATAAATGATTCATATGTGATTTTATAATTGTATTTTGTGCAATTCATCAGTGTTTCATGTGATATGATTTTTTTTTTTGCTAATTTTTTCTGATTTTTCTTATTTTTTGGATTTTTTGGAAAAATTTTATTAGTTGATTCTATATTAGTTGATGTTTGATGATGTCTTATATAGCTCATAGAGACATAAATGCTTCATATGTGATTTTATAATTGTATTTTGCGCAATTCATCAGTGCTTCATGTGATATGGTTTTTTTTATTTTTGCTAATTTTTTCTGATTTTTCTTATTTTTTGGATAATTTGGAAAAAATTTATTAAAAAATTATAATAGTTTACAATATGATACGATCTTAATTTGGGCCCAACCGAATACGGTACTTACAACCTTGGGATTTTCTTTATATATTTATATGACATACAATCATACACTCATCGGTGTGTGTGTGTGTGTGTAAAAGAGGGAAGATACAAATGTATTGCACCATACTATATCACATCGTAAGATATGGACAAAGACATAGTTAATTTTTTACATATTAAAAAGCTTAAAAAATTAAGTGTTAATTTCTTAACATGAAATTGGTAATTTAGAATTTTAAGAAATTTGAAAAATAACATTTTCCGTGGCTTCATCATGACGCCTCACAACATTGCCAAAGCTTTTTTCTTTGGTAATACAACAACAACTACGCCTTCATCCCAAAACAATTGGGGTCGGCGATATGAACCAAAAAAGAAAATCATGCTGGGTCTTCCACATGAATCCTTCTCCTTCATTCATTTCTATCCAATGCCATGTCCTCGGTGAGGTTCAAAGCATTCATATCATTTCCTATCACCTCCATCCATGTCTTCCTAGGCCTACCCCGACCTCTTTTAACTAATATATTTTCCCATTTCTCCATCCTTCTAACTGGAGCATCATTAGGCCTTCGCCGAATACGTCCAAACCACCGTAAACGATTCTCTTTCATCTTATTTTCAATGGGTGCAACGCCTACCTTCTTACGTATCTCCTCGTTCTGAATCTTATCTTTTATTGTATTTCCACACATCCATCTCAGCATACGCATCTCAGCTACACTCATTTTTTGAATATGATGTCTCTTGGCAGCCCAACATTCCGTACAATATAGTAAAGCGGGCCTAATAGTCGTCCTATAAAACTTTCCCTTCAACCGCAATGGCATTCTACGATCGCACAACACTCCAGTTGCACTCTTCCATTTCATCCACCCAACCTTTATCCTATGATTTACATCTCCATCAATTTCTCCATACTTTTGAATGATAGATCCCAAATATTTGAAATAATCATCCACCGGTATTTCTTGCTCACCAAGCTTCACTAGACTCTCATCACTACTTCGTTGCTTACAAAATCGACATTCCATGTATTTTGTCGTACTCTTACTCACTTAAAACTTCTTGCTTCCAATGTTTGTCTCCATAATTCTAACTTAGCATTAACCCCAGCTCTAGACTCATCAATCAAAACAATATCATCAGCAAACAACATACACCACGGCACATTTTCTTGAATCGGTCTCGTAAGCTCATCCATCACTATAGCAAATAGGAAAGGGCTTAAAGCAGATCCTTGATGTAACCCAACAGTTATAGAAAAATTGGTTGTCAGCCCTCCACAAGTGCGGACATTGGTTACTACTCCAATGTAATATGAGCTTAAAAAAAATCTTACTTTAATTCATTGTTCACTGTTAACAATCATGACAACAGAAAAAAGATGAAAAGATTGATTTCGTCTACAGAATCATTTCCTGGCTTCCTCTCTCCCTGTTTTAGGTGATTATAATGAGCTAGGGGGAGAAGCTTTCTTCTCAGGGGAGTGAATGTGTATGAGACAAAGAGAGTGTGTGTGTGTGTGTCAGAAAACCTGTACAAAACAACCATGCTAAAATGTAAGAAAAATTAAATGCTATGTTTGAAATAGTTCATGTATCAAATGTCAAAAAAGAGTTGTACCTAGCAATTGACCTGTATGATATAAAATGATGTCGCACAATACCATATCAAGCGAGTTGGCCTGATATGATATGATACACTCACAGAGACTGTATAATGTCATATATAGACTGGATTCTTCAATAAATCATAACACTTTGTAGATCATACGATTTTTTATAATATTGTTGATTATAATTGACAGAATAGTACCTGAACCAAGGCCCAAAAGACCTTCCTAGATAAATTTCAACAACATACAATGTTTGTCTTGCAGAAGTTCTAGTCAATATGCACGCTGTATGATCCTTGCATATCAATACTAGCATATAATTCAGACCAAAACAAGGTAATATTCTGATGTGTCTTTGTCTAAAGCTTATTACATTTATGAAAGCTAAATAATTAATTACCTGCAGCAGATATGACAGATATGTGTTTACTTTGGTATTTTATCTTTAATATCCATTACATAATTTAACTACTCTAAGATTTAGCATCCATCACATCTCAGTTGCCGACTATGTCACATATGCATAAGACATGTATGCATATAGAGAGAGAGAGAGAGTGATGTATGTATGCATGTATAAACTTACTCAACTTATAAGTATAATTTAAAAATCCATAATTTACTAATATGAATTGTATATACCTTTGACTTTAAAAAAAAAGGGAGGAGGGGTGGTGAAATAAAGAGAGGTATGGGAGAGCAGGATGTTGTGATGAGAGAGGGGATGTTAAACAAAATATGAAAGCAGGGGTTTGAAGAGAGAGAGAGAGAGGTCATGATGCATTGAAAATTGAAAATTAAAAAAATAATGAGATTAATATAAATGTGTAAAAATGAAAACCAGACAAATTGAAATCAACACGACATGAACCATGTCCAATGCCAATGGATGTGTACTTCATGTTGTCTTGTACAAAGTAGGAAACATACTCAAAAAAGACAAAAACATATCTCAACCGTGACATAGGTTACAAAGGAGGCTTTATAGTCCTTGAAGCTGATCTCAATAAAGACTTGTTAGATTTTTTTTCTTTTTTCTTTTTGGCATATGCCTACTCTCAAGTTTCTAAGGCTAGGATACTGCAACTTTAATTTGATTTACAACGACATGAACACAGCAGCCTTGCTATTAAAAGAATATTATGAGAAAGTGAAACTTCCCTTTTAAACTGATTCACAAATCCAATTTTAGTATTCTCCATCATCAGCTGACAATAGCACCAAATATTCCTCTTTCAAACAATCCAACCACCAATCGTTCTGTATTAAGGTGCAAGATTTATCCTGTTCTTGCCTGACAATTGTTAGTTATGAGATCTTAGATCCAAAAACCAAATCACCGCATTAAACACCTTCACCAATTCAATAGAGATATTCTAGCTCACTATGCCTTTCCACTAAAAAATTATTTGAAATTTATTCATTAGTCTATTAGCTAAAACATTAAGAGTAGAGCATAGAAATTGTTGTCTGCATCCTTCACCTAACAACTAACCAGAAATAGCACCATCATTCACCCTTCCAAACACTGTCAATGCTCAACTTACAAAGTCCAATTCACAAAAAAGGCAACCAACAAAAATAATGATAATTATAGTAATACGGTAATTATAATATAATAAAATTGGTGTAAATCCTGGAATTTTTCAACAAATTATGCTCATCAATTATCTTTTCCTGAGGCGGAAAAAAGAGAAACACATAGTACATTCAAGAAACTACCTTATGGCAGCTCGACTATGACCGTCAAATCATCAAATGGCCAACAAGAACATTAACATAAGCATGTAAGCCTAGCCCTTCCATACGCTTTTTAATAGCACTAGCAAGAACACATCTTCTGACAATTTAACCCATTCATTATCTTCATCGCAAGAAAAGAGTTTCACCTCAACATATCTACAAGGAAAAACCTGGACCCTAAATTCAACGTTCTTCAAGACAAATTACCTAACTAGACATCATGGGATATAATCCAGTAAAACCAACGAGTGCCCATTAACTCTTTGATCACTTCATTCACTATCTTCCTTCTCATTCGGCATGATTCCCATGATTCAAAACACCAACAATTATGCAATTATTCACCACGGCATACAATCCAGTCAATCCAACGACTACCCATTAACTCTTTTGATCGTTGACACAACATTCACTATTCAACGCCTCATTCAACATCCAACCCATGATTCAAAACCCCCACAAACTATCCAATTATGCATCATGGGGTACAATCCAGTAAAAACAACGACCACCCATTAACTCCTTCAACCATTAACACAGCATTCACTACTCGCCACTAATTCAGCATCGTACCCATGATTCAAAACCGCCACCAGATGCCAGCATTCGAATGGAGTGCCTCAATTCAGCATTCAGAGAGACAATCACGGCCCAAAAGATGGACACCCAACAAGCAGGAAGGAACGAGTGAAGGGAGTTGCTCACCCAACTTTGACGCCCAGAGCGAGAGCGGCCCTCATACGGGGCTTGGAGTTGATGCGGACGTAGTAGTGGAGGCCGTTGTCCAGCCGCCCGTAGTCAACACCGACGGGGTCCTGGGAGAGGACGTCGTCCATGGAGACGTTGAGGAGCTTGAGGGACCTGAACCCATGCCTGCGCTTGATGGAAGGGCCCTCCGACGGCAGCAAATCCATTGCCCGCTTCGATCGAGAAATGAGACTCTCTCTCTCGCTAAGAAGAAGGAATAATGAAGAAACGGTTTCAGTCTCCTCTTTTGTTTCTAGGTGCTCTGCACCTGTTTTCTTTTTCGTTTTTTTTCCTTTTTCTCCACTTGTTTCTTTTTGCCTGATATTTGGGGAAATTATATCGACCTTCGCTTAAATTTGAAAAATAAGATCTAAGAGCTACTCCTGAAACGTGTATGGTTGTAATTTTCTCCCTTGCTTTCCTACAGTTGGCAGCACAAGATATGAGAACTTGACTTCATAGTTTTATTCAGAAATCCTAGTGTTGCCCTATCTAATGTGCCACAACCCTTTTTTTTCTTTTACATGCCAGCAGGCCTAAAGGTGAAAATGGTTTGTATTTGGATCCAAATTTTCTTTGAGGGAGAATTGGATCCAAAATTTATCTGGAAGTAAGCTAGTTATGCTTTACACTGCTTGATCCACGCTTAGATTTGGTTTTAGTTCGAGGATTTGACACCTTTGGGTAGTCGGAAAAGTGAAAAGCCTCCAGATCTTAGAATTTGCAAGTACCTTCTATATGAGACGATACCTTTTAATTTGGTTTTTTAATGCATATACAAGGAGTAAAATCCTAAACTACATTCTCAAGTAGGGGCCCAAATGGGTCTAATATGGGATGGACCATGAGAGATCCCAATCTAAGTCAAAATATAAGCTTCAAGTCTGATTCCGATCTAGATTGGATGTAGTAGATTTGTATTTAAATTTGAGTTTTAAATGTTAATATGTATCCAGCAAAAAAATATGTTGTAACAATGATTTACATGCAAAAAGCGCAAAGGAAATAGATTTAATTCTCAAATGAATGCAGATCTGATGAGAAAGTACTGATCCTAATTTAAATTTAGATATGAATATATATTTTTCCATGCAAGTCCTAATCCAATCCAAATATACATTTTCATCTTATTTTAAATCCATATCCAACATTAATTTTGCATATTCGAATCAAAATCCAACGGAATTCAATCCATTCACACCCCTATGCATCAATTCCCACAATGCATCCTCATACCTTTTCTGTTTTTTTTATCAAAAAAACAGTTCCTACCTTGACTACCAACTTCCAAAGAGATTAGCAGGTAAAATTTCTATTAAGCACGGGTTTGGAGTTTGAACACCCCTTACCAACTTTAACCATTTTTCTAATCAGGCATATTTGAAGTTTTACCAAATCCAAATGAACATGTTCTGGTCAATCAAACCCTCAAACCACAACCATATGATTGACATCCTTATTTTAGTGTAATATTATAAGTTTGGTCAAACCCATAGTTTCATTAAGTTGATGTGGACTTGGTCAATCCTGACCCAAGAGCTGTCTAGGCTCTGTCAATTAATGGCATGCACTTCTAATTGTGCCATGCAACTCTGCCATTTCAAAATTTGTGATAAGTTGAACCAGATAGAGTGAAGACTTAGCTAGACAATTTAGCTTGGTCTATTGTGCAAAACAGTACATTGAGACAGGCAATACAATCTTTTTCTCATCAAGCTCGAACCTTCGAAGTGGAGGACCTTTGACTTGCATAAACCCAATTCTTGTAATTGACTTTCCAGGGCGTGGTCAACTCGAGGACCTAACCCCATATCGCTTGAACCAACATAGCGATCACAGTCAGATTGAATTATTGATTGAGGGCCTTGTATAGGCTAATAGGCCCACTTAGGACTCACCTATTATTATCACACCTGCCAATAGAATACTTGACTTAGTGATGAATTCACTGGTCCTTTAATTCTTAGTCATGAATTCATCGATCCTTTCGAACTCATTACTTATTCATAACATACATGGAGTCAAGGATCCTATTCTGTTTACTTCTGAAATGACTAGGGGTGGCAATTTCTGACACGACCCGCCAACCCGCCTCTTAGGCGGGTTCGGGTTGGGCTTAAGCCAACCCGTTTAATAAACGGGTCGACCCGTGTTTATTAAACAGGTCGGGTTCGGGTTGGGGGTATGCCAACCCGCCAACCCGTTTAATAAACGGGTTAGGTGGGTGGGTCGACCCGCCAACCCGGCTCCCAACCCGCCAACCTGCCTACCTGCCAACCCGATCCATCAACCCGCCAACCTGCCAACCCGATCCATCAACCCGCCAACCTGAAAACCTGTTTACCCGACCCAACCCATTTATTAAATGGGTTGGCGGGTCGTGTCGGGTTACCCGTTTATTAAACAGGTCGGGTTCGTGTTTGCCACAGCCGACCCGTTTAATAAACGGGTCGGGTTCGGGTTGAGGTATGCTGACACGCCAACCCGCCAACCCGACCCGATTGCCACCCCTAGAAATGACACACATGATGAGTTATTCACTGTCTACCTGTATAAAGTCTTTGATGAATGAACGTTGAATTCTAAAATAAGGGTGACTTACAAATAGGCACATAATGTGTGGTGCATTTATGTTTAATATCCTTACATGTCAATTTTTTAAGTTAAACACTTTTTAAGAAATTGCTCGTTTGGTTGCCTATTGTACTTTTACCCTTTGAAATACATATTTGCCCTTAATTGTGGCTAAAAAAATCAGCTTCTACAAAAGTGATATTCAATAATACTAGGAAAGGAAAAGATTAAATGTGTCGTTTTAAAGAGTTAATTGGAATTAGGAGATACAAAACGCAATTCAAGCCGTCACCTGAGCATTTTCTTGGAAAAAGTAGGCATTCATTTTTAATATTTGAAACTGAGGCAGCTAGACATAATTTTTTCATATCTTAAGTCCCTTAACATAGTAAAAAAAAGAGAACATTGATTTAGTTCGTGCAAGTAACATATGTGCTGATAGGTGTGAAACTTTTTTTTATAGATTATTAAAGAAAGAATAACAACTACTAGATGTGTCATGGGACCTTAAATTCATACAAAAAGGTGCCATAGTTTCAAAGTTTGATCAGCCCGCAATCATAAAATTAATATATATATATATATATATATACTATTCTAGACTGTAACATATGACATAGATCTAGTAAATATTTTATTAGGTTGAGCTTCCCATATACATTGTCAAGAGAACATTGAATACTAGTTCAAGAAATTATTCTCTATGTTTGTTAGGCATGCAACTTTTTCAATTTTATTAAGGAATGAATGTGATAGCATCCTGACCCAATTAGAATAGGCAATTGGATCTAGACATTCCTGGTAGATAAATGAGTCTCCTGACAGATAAATGGGTTTGTTGATCTGTATGGGTGTAAGTAGAAATTGTGGTTATGATAAGGGATAATCTGGTCTTTTGCAAACATGGAGGGCAACAGAGGCAGTTTAAAGGACATGTAAGGGTAGAAAAGGCATATTTTATGACTTACCAAGTTTTTAATGGCAAATGGGTCTTTCTTTAGGGATGGCGCCCTCTCGGGAGCAAAATGAGAAGGAGAAGGAATCTCTCTTAGATAAGGATGGGTTGATTAGGTCCTCTATTTTTTGCTTTATTTCTATTTAAGTTTTTTGTAATCTGAATTGATTTCTCATCTGAATATAATTCTGAATTTGAAAGGTTTCATCCTTTCTTAACCGGTTGTCTTGGCTGGATAAATCAAATTTCCAGAAGGAGGAGGTTCTTGAGTGATCATGAGAGTCCACCTCAGTCGTCTCTCTCTCTCTCTCATATTTTTCCCTAGTCGATCCCCCATCTCACGCCCTACCTCTCTACCTACACGCCATCGCCTCTTTTTGCAAACTCTCCTCCTCTGGTTTGAGCGAGCAACCCACATTGAGGGTAGCTATCATTTGATATCAGAGCAGGTTCACCTCAGGATCCCAGAGACATCTCTCAATTTCTGCAATAAGGTCGAAGCCCTTCTTGGATATGCATGTCTGATCCAACCGTTGTCAACCATGTACTTCATCAACCACAATGATTTGTACATGGATCCCTCTTCTCTTCGTGCTAAAGAGATCAAATTTGCATCTACACAAAAGCATCATATTCTTTTATTCATATACTTCAAGTTTGGATTTAGAATCGTGTGACTCTGATCCGACCTTTGGAAGTCAAGCTTTATTCTGCCTATACTTTAGGAAGGATCGACACAGGCTTGCTTATTATTCCAGTCTTTAAAAATTTGTCTCCACCCTCTAACAGTCTCCAAAAAATCTCAAAAAAATCATCGTAGTTATCCCTATCCGTCCTAGACCAAACCTTATTTACAGATCGAAAAATCAGATCTTGACCTATAGATATCATCATTTTACTGAAACCTATCAAATCCAACATTTGGATCCTGATGATCTAATATTTTTAAACTTCAAAAACTTCTCTAGACCTAATCCTATGCCATAAAATCCTAATTTTTTTACTTTATATAACCATATCCATTAGCTTTCAAACCCAATTTAGAGATCTCAAAAATCCATCTGGATCGCTATGATCTGGTCTAATTTTTGAACTGTGCCCGAACAAAAAAAATCTAATTGAACCTGTAACGCCTTCACCCATTTCAGAAATAAATTACTTCCAACAATTGAAAAACCTTAAAAAATTCTAAAAAAAGCAACTTTCTATAGCTGAGACCTTTGACTCGACGTTCAAACCCAAAGCCACCTTTAAATCTTAGCCTAGCCTTCTGCACCAACCAAATTTTAGACTGATAGTAATTTGTCCTGCAAGCATATAACACTTGACTTAACGTCATGGTGACTTATAGATACTCTACAAATTGAGAAGCAACACCATTTGGGTGAGATGAACAGAAAAGTTGATGAACTAACCACAATGATACACAAGTTCATGACCAACCAAAGAGTTGTTATATCTGGGGGTCCAACCAACACAAACATGAATTCCTTGACCATCAGTTCAGTCAAACCTTTGGCAATTTCCTCCAAGACTGATTTTAAACCCCAAAAGCAAAACTAACGTAGCTAGGGCAGGTCAGCTGGAGGTTCTCCCTAATCTGCATGCCTCCCAATGCTGCAATTCTCTCGTTTGTTGCACAAATTTCCCCAAAAAAATAAACCAAATATCTCTCTAGAAGTCAGCTAGTAGGGAACCACAAAAAGATGGAGCAGGTGAAGAAGGTAGAGGTGATGTTAATAAGGAAACACATGGCCCCAACTATGCATGAATCCCAATGTTGGGCATGATTCCCTATGTTGAAAATCATGCACAAAGGCACAAAATCCCAAATAAGGGAAAACAACTTAAGAAAAAACCCATAAGAACATGGAAATTGATGAAGAAGAAGGGGATGAGGGAGAAGTTGCTTACCTAGGGAATCAATGGTGGTTGGAGATGACACAAATCCCTAAAAACAACAACAAAATCTCAAATCTAGGGTTGGACTTGTGCACGAATTCCAATGTAAAAACCAATGGAGTCGGCTATGAAGAAAAGCCCTCGAAAGAAATGAAGAAGGTGGGGATTGAAGCCAAGAAGAAAGAAATGGAGAACTTGCCGAATGGGGAAAATGGAAGGCTGAAGATACTGCAGCAATGGCACAAATAGCATGAATCCCTACTTAGCTGGCACAGTTTCCAATGCAAGAGGAAAACATGTAGAGAAGGAGAGATACATGATTTTGGGGGAAATAGAAAGCAAAAATGAGAGAGAGAGATCAACTGAATGAAATGAAAGAAGGAAAGAAGAGAATAGAGGAGGTCGAGTTCCCTAGTGGGCATCACCTAGGTTGACTTCTCTTTTGTGTGCAAACTCCAAACCGGGTCTGGTTTGGATCATGTTTCCCAAACTCTAATACGATTTCTAAAATAAAAAATCTAAAACTAAATAAATATCAAATGTTGTATTTATTCAATATCAATTATAAATTTTATTTAATTATTTAAAAACCCTAAAACCCTAATTTGGGTTGACCTATTGGGTCTGAACCCACTTGTAAAACAAGTTTCAAATTAAAATTGCAACTTTATTTCTAAAACTTTGAAATGTCGTTAGAATTTATAAAATCCTTCAAAAATATTTATTTGACAATAATTTGTTAAGCATTCTGACAAAATAAAACAATTATCTAATTAGACTAACCAAAATGCCCTTTTGATAAAAAATTCCTTTCATATGCTACTTAAATACATCTAGTTAAGCGCAAACATTATGAAATCACTTCGATAAACCATACACACTCAATTTCACATATTTGAGTATCAATTAAATATTTTTAATAGTTAATATCCTAAAATAATTCTAAAAATACCTATTTTACCCTTGTTAGCTAGAAATGAGCAAATAAGCTTGAAATATATCAAATAAATACATATAAAACCAAGAAAAAATTTTCTTCTTATTTATTTATAAAACTTAGAAAATTTACAGGTTTTACATCCTACTCCCTACAAAAAATTTCATCCTCAAAATTTTCACTCAGATTTAAATAACTGAGGGTACATTTCTCGCATGTCTGCTTTGGGTTCCCACATGCACTCCTTAGTGAAGTGGTGTTGCTAAAGCACTTTAACAAAGGGAATGGTTCTGGTTCGCTGAACTTGCTCTTTCTTGTCAATAATATGAATCAACCTCTCGATAACTGACTGATCCTCTTGAATGTTTATAACCTCGTACTGAATGATGTGAGTAGGGTTGTGAACATACGTTCTCAACATAGATATATAAAACAAATCGTGAATCTGTGAGTACTGAG
The DNA here is from genome assembly GCF_984573655.1 of Nuphar pumila. NCBI lineage: Eukaryota > Viridiplantae > Streptophyta > Magnoliopsida > Nymphaeales > Nymphaeaceae > Nuphar > Nuphar pumila. The sequence goes on from NC_143257.1 coordinate 83,144,401, forward strand.
GTGGTAACTCCACACGATACGTTGTCTTGCCAATCCTTTCTAAGATTTTGAAAGGACCCACATACATCAGACTGACTTTACCCTTCTTATCAAAATGAAACATGCTCTTGGTAGGAGAAATCTTTATAGCTCTCTATGATGGCAGTCTGCATATCTCTTCTAACGACTCTATGTTGTGCACAAATGATCATGAATAACTCGAACCTGATCAGTGTAGTGTTGAACTACCATATATGTCTCTACGCTGTGATAGTCAACATCGTCCCAATAAATAGACGATCTAAATGGCCTCGCATAGAGTCCCTCATATGTGGTCATGTGAATGCTCGCATGATAACTATTGTTATATGCGAACTCCATGAGAATCATGTGACTATCCTAGTCGACTCTTTAATCTAAAGTGCAAGCTCGAAGCATATCTTTGAGGGTCTAAATGGGCCTCTCAGACTGACCATCCATCTGATGGTGAAAAGTTGTGCAGAATTTCAACTTTGTACCCAAGGCATGCTGAAATTGGCTTAAAAAATATAAAGTAAAATGAGTGTCATGATCAAATATAATTGAGATCGGTACACTATGCAGTCAAACCACTTCCTTAATATAAAGATATATAAGACTGTTAGGGGTCTGAATAACACGAATAGGCAAGAAATGCACTAACTTGGTCAATCTATCTACGATTACCCAGATGGCATTGTACTGACAACAAGTCTTCAGTAGCCCCACAATAAAATCCATAGTGATATCCTTCAATTTTCACTGTGGAATCTCAATAGACTGTAATAGACCACCAGACCTTTAATGCTCGATCTTGACTTGTTTGCAAGTCAGACACTTTGAAACAAAAACTACAATGTCTTTCTTCAGGCCATTCCACCAATACCGCTGCCGAAGGCCTTTAAACATTTTAGTACTGCCTAGGTGAATGGTATATCAAGATTTATGAGCCTCGTCAAAGATCTTCTGCCTCAGGTCGAGAACATTGGGTACTGTGAACACCCCAATTTTTTTAAAATTCTAAAATCTCCCTTTTTGCCCCACTAGAACCCACCTAAGTCAGTCATAAGGGGCAATTGAGTAAATTTCTAATCATCTCTCGGATTCACTTCCTTGTGAAAGATCCGAAATCCAAATTCATTATTTGTACTTGATTCAACCACAGATCCAAATCAGATATCCAAAACTAATTTCGAGCTCGGATCTTCCATTTTTAATTTCAGACCTAAAAGTCCAAAATCAATTCTTTGTATTGGCTCAGGTATTTTATCCAGATCCAATCTCCATTTGGATCCATCCCTCTCATGTCTCCTCAATTCGAGATCCAAACTCGATATTTGCTCAAAAATCTCGGATCTAGGTTTGTTTTGAAAACCCAATTTCCCCTGCTATTTCAAAACTCCCCTTTTTTGTAAAATCCTCAAAATTTCAAATTCAATACTTTCGTAAACTTTTCAAAAATCTCATCTGGACCCCATCTCTTAAAATCCCTTGTATTCTCCTCGTATTTTAGATCTTTTTTCAAAAATCGCATGAAGAGACCAAATTTCAAAAAAGTAGATTTGAGGGTTTTTGTTAAATCTTTGTAAATGAAGCCCCTTTTTGAAAAATTTCAAAAAATGAAGGACCACTTTTAAGAATTTTGTAACGACCTCCCCCATTATAAACCAACGCAGGGGAGGTGCTCTCTCATCCATCATCCATCAATCTCTTTGCAAAGAGTCTCTCACCAATCGAGCCTGGCTCTCCCTCCTCTCCTTTTCCCTTTTTCCTCTCGTTTCCCCTCCTCCTCCTTCCTTCTTCCCTTTCCCCCTCTTTTTTCTTTTTTCTTTCCTTTCTCTATTTTCTTTCTTATCTAGTGAAGAAGTTCAAATCTGCAGCAAGTGGCCACGGTAAGAACCATCCTCTCTCCCTCTTTGTTTTGGAATTTATCTTTTTCTTCTTTCATTTTTTTTTATTTTTCATAGCATCAATTTCTGTTTCTTCTCTATTAAAGCATCATATGCAATATCGATCTGCCTCTAGCAACATCGATTTGCATTTTGCAATATGATTTTGATCTTTTCCTTGTTATATTCTGTTATTGATGGTTCATTTGATTCTCTGCATCAACTTTTCCACCTTGCATTTGCATACTAGTTCATGACACATCCTCTGCTCCTCATAGCATCTTAATTCATCTCATTTCACTAGCACCACACTTATGAATCCCAATTCTCTGATTTCATTGGATGATTGAGGAGATTTGGATTTTATTTGATGAACGTGAACATTGAAATTATACTCCATCCAACCTCATCTCATTAACATCGCATCACTTCATTCGTTCCATTTCCTTTCTCTTTGATTTTGATCATTTGCTCAAATATCATGTTAAAACTGTTGTGAACTTAATGGATCTGTTGCGCATTTGAGCAACAGAAATCATTTGCATCTAAAACTGCATTTTGCATCATAGAGCATCACGCAACACCCCACTTTCACATGCAATGTTTCTGTGCTGCACCCATTAAGGTTGTATATTATCTGCAAGGCCTGTTTTGTCCTCTACATCTTCGATTCCATTAGGTTCAATTACAGTGAATGTTGTACAAAATGTTCAACAACAAATATATCCTGCATATCCAATACCTCCGATGGTTCCAGCTCCTCACGTCACTCAACATCCTCATATACATTTTGTTTATGCCTCATCATTACTTCAATTTGTTTGATTGATCAGGGCATTGATCATTCTTGCATTACATTTTGACCCTGCATCAATACATATTACATGATCATCATCGGATTCACCGAAATTTGTGTTGGAGCATTGTCACTTGCATATTTGTGCATTTCATCACAACATCCATTATGTTTCCAGCATCATTGTGCCATTTGCATCTCATCAATCTAGCATCTGCATTCAATGCATTTCAACATTGCATCAACACATGGTCAGATCTGATCTAGCATTAAATTTGATCATTAGTAGCACAGTCGCCCTGCTCATATCTGTTGGTTGAAGGCGTGAGCATCAGACCGGACCTGCTGCAAAATTCTGCAATGAACTCATTGCAAACCCGGTACCTAGTTCCATTCTGACATGAGATCGGGTTTAAAGGGACAAGCCTCCATCAATCGCCTTCCTCGGCAAGAGAGCACTGGTTCTACTTTGTGAAGTATGAATCCTGATTTATTCAAGGCACCTAAAGAAAGGAGTTCTTGGTGGAGTTATATTTAGTTGTAAGAAACATATGATGAAAGAGTATCTCTCTAAGCAACTTTTTGGTTTACTAGCATCTCATTTCTCATATGACAGGAACATTTTGAATGAAAGTTATTTCTCTCCCACACAATTTTGTTTTAAATTAGACCATGCTTAAGTTGATGCATTGATTTTGTTATTTATGAAATATGCAACAAGAAGGAGCATTCTTCCTGCTATTTTGCCTAGGAATACATATTAGTGGACAAATGGTGTGAAAGATAACATCAGTCTTGGCGATAAGAGGAATCCTGAATTGACTGCTACAAATGCAGTGGTAGTGTCATCATTCAATAAGGTTGCAGAGACAAGTTCTGGTTGGAAAAACTGGATGAGTAATGAATGGAGCTACTCTGATAATTTGTATGAGTGTGATTCAAAACATCATGTCTCAGTATATGACTTATCTGCTGATAACAATGCTAGCATCAATTCTAGTTCTGCAAATGCAAAATGTTCAAACAACGAAAAACAAGCACAACATCATAGTCATCTCTATCATTCTAGAGATGCAATCTTCTACACCTGGAGCAACTCCTTAAGCTGCACTTTCAGTAAAAACCTCTATAGATGGTCTGCTTGCTAGTTCTGAAGGACCTAGGGGTCCTGTAAACACCCCAAATTTTCACTCACCTCCCCGACATTTCCACCAAACATCACAACTCCTCCCCGCAGATCGCTAGAGGGCAAAATGGTCATTTTCTAAGCATGGAACCTGCAAAAAGTCCAAATTTCATCTGCAACTCTCAAAATTTCTCTATTTTAGCTCAGATGTTCAAAATTCTACTCCTGACAGGAGACAAGAATCTCCAATTCCTGGTTCAATATTATATTTCGTAAGACATGTCATTGCATAGCATTGCATGAACGTTTCATATCACAACATTGCACAACATGTCATTTCGAGGTCCAGAACTCTTGATTTCAAAATTTTTAATCCAGATTTGAATTTCAACTCTTTTTAAAATCAATTTCAAAACCCTGGGTCTTCAAAATTATCAATTCTTCCCATTTTACCCCCAAGACTCTGAATTTCAAAATATTTTCTCAAGAAAACAATCTGGATAGTTTTCAATATGGATTTCAGCCACCTTATCTCAGATTTTGCCCTTTTGAAAATTTCAAATATCTCCCTTTTACAAAACCACCCTACAAGGGCCAACTCTTTTCAAAATTTCTGTTTTGCCAATTAGTCTAGATTTTATGAAAATTCCAAAAAAAGAATATACTGTCTTGTCCTTATTTCAATAAAGAAACAATGTGGGACCCACATTGAGGTGGTGTCACATAGACTTTTCTTTTGAAAACCTGAATTTTGAAAAACCCAAAAATATAGGAGCCTTGTCCCTGGATTGGCGCCACTGAACCTTTTTCTCTCTCCTTCCATTGCTTTGCCATGTGTCAGTGTGGGGCCACCTTAAGATGCTGCCATATGTCATTAGACATCCTCTTCATTCCATGCCACGTGTCAGTTTCCACCATCTTCACCCTGTGCCATGTGTCATTCCAAGGTCACCCTGAGATGCCACGTGTCATGTTCTGCCTTGTCCAGAAAAAGTAGAGCTTGTCTTCCCTGAGGTGGCGCCATTTGAATTATGTCTCCTGCAAGTGACACATGTCACTCTCTCCTTTCCTTAGGAAAAGCAGACTGACATATGTCACCTTCTGCTTTTCACAGAAAGGCAAGTGACACATGTCATTTCTAGCTTCCTTCAGAAAAAGTAGAGGACACATGTCATTTTCTGCTCTCTTCAGAAAAAGCAGGATGACACATGTCTCTCCTTACTTTTCTCAGAAAAGTAAGTGACACATGTCACTCCTAGCTTCCTTCAGAAAAAATAGAAGACACGTGTCACCCATGGCCTTCTTCAGAAAAAGCAACCATTCAAAAAAATTCAAACCCAGGCTGAGGTGGCGCAAATCCTGAACCTTACCTTTTCTATCTGGCCTAAGATGGCGCCACATGTTTCTTGTTCCTCCCTCCTGCCACATGACATTATAGGAGCCACCCTGAGGTGGCGCCACATGGCCAGACCTCTCTACATCAGAAAAAGTAGGAACAACTCTCCTCTGAGGTGGCGTCTTCTGCTTCTTCAGCTCCTGCCTCGTGACATATGTCAATGTGGAGCCACCCTGAGGTGGCGCCACATGTCAGTCTCTCCTTTACTCTAGAAAAAGCAGAAATTTAAATTTCAAACTCTCTCTGAGGTGGCATCATCTGAATCCTCTGCCTTTCCTTCTGATACATGTCAACGTGGATGCTCTGAGATGGCGCCACATGGCAGTCTCTCCTCCTTCCAAAATAAAGCAGAATTTGAATTTCAAACTCCAAGACAACACCCTCTAAGATGGTGCCACATGGAGGGCTCAGATTAAGCCTCTTTGAATTTCAAAATTTTCCAAAAAATTCTATAAATACAAGGCCCCACGCCCAGCCTAGGGGAGCTCCTTTTGGATTTTGCATTTCAACTTAGATTTCCTCTAGTACACAATTTTGATTTTTTGAGTTCACACCCCCCTTTGGCTCAATTGAGAGGGTGCATTGAAGCACCAAGCTTGCTCGCATCAATTCCAACTCTATCTAAGCGTGTGGATCGAATTTCGTGAACCTTCCGAAGCTCGGATAGAAGGACGAGAGAAGCCATTCATACCCACTCATTTCGGGAGTTCCAAAGCTGCGGGAAAACACAAGGTGCACTTCTATCCCTATTGATTTCATTATAGTAATATCTTTATTCAATTCATATTGTCGTTTTGAGAAAAGAGCTCATCCGAAGGTGGATCGAGCTATTCTCGTAAAATGACATATAGCAAACGAGTTTTTCATGCTTTCTTGATTCAAATTTTAGCATTTCATCACGTTCATGCATTAAAATAAGGTAGATTTATGTCTTATTTCATTAAAATAGCATCGTTTAGGAATTTATTTGATGTTCCATGTATCCTGTGTTATTTCAGTGATTCTCTGTTTTTGTCAGTCAGTCCACTCGTCATTTCATGTATTTATTTTTCTTTAAAAATACCAAAAAAATCATAGTACGCGTCCCTAGGTGTCCCTAGCAATCTTCCAAAAATTCGGAATGATTTGAATTGATTTACTGTAGTAAATGTTCAAAATGGTAGGTCGGGTTTTGTTACCTGAGATACGTTTTGAAAATTTACTTTCGATTTGTAAAATCGAGATCTTATTCATATGAGATCCAATTTTCGATCCAAAAAATGTCCTGAACTTGGGATGATGTCTAGTATTTAATTTGAGTTTCGCAGATTTTTACAATTTTCTTTTGATGTCTGACAAAAATCCGAGAATTTGGGACATGTGTAAGAGCCTGATTTGGGTCTCTGAGATTTTGGATCGACTTAAGGCGATGAGTTTTCTTTGGGTATTGCTCCAAATCCAAATTTGTAAAAAGTGAATGTCATGTTAGGGATGTCCTCTATTTGCATCTGAAAGCTTATAATTTTTAGAACAGTTTTGGTATTTGTTTCAGATTTTTTTTGTGAGTCTTTTGTTTTGTCACATTTGTCTGTTCTGTTTATTTAGGCAAGTAATGTCGCATTTTTATATCTGTTCCTGTTGATCAAATGCCAAAATCATAAAGATGAAAGTCGTTCCTGCATCTGTCAATAGTTTAACATTTAAATATTAGAAATGTCCATGGTAGTTTGCTATTTGTTTAGTATTTTTACATCGAATCAGGTTGATTTTGACTCCGTCAGAACCAAATTCTCGTTACCGAACTCACCGTAGTTTAAATCCCGAGGCTGTAAAAGACAAAATTGCTTATTTTCATGTAATTTAGCAGCCTGCAAAATCTTAGATGTTTCTATGGTGTAATTCTTGTATTACTGCATTAAGTGTTGCATTTGGTTCGGGTCTCTAGGCGAAATTCGCCCTTTTTAGGGTTTTCTTTAAATTTTAGTATCTAAACCATGTCATTTTGTGAGTTTTAGCATTCTAGGCTATTTATCAGAATAGGTACATGCTTCATACCGAATTTGGTGTGATTTAGAATTCATTTGAGGCTCGGTTTAGCCATATCATCAAAACAGGGCCCCGCGGGACATTGATCCAAGCAAAATTCGTTATTTTTGACGAATGGTAGCATGTCAAAATTCTGATTTTCAGTACTAATGTGTTTAGCAGCATGTCATCATGCCTCATACTGCATTTCATCATCATTTGGTTTGATTCGAATTTTAAAATCTCAATTTTACCTTCAAAAACCCTGATTTTAAAGATATAGCCTCAATATTACGGGTATTTTGGTCATTTTGACCACAATTTCGAATTTCAAACTATTTTCTACTGAATTTCTCGCATTTACATCATTTCAAATATCAAGAAAGCATGAAAATAGGGTTTATATCCAACTAAGTCCAATAATTTCAGAATATTATTGGAAAATGTTGGAAAAACCCACATATTTGAGCTAACCCCATTTCAAGTTTGGCAGGGACATTCAAAAGAAGGAACTAAAGTCTGCAATTTTCCTTTATTTCATTTATTTAGTGACGTAATAATGTGAATTTTGGAATAAGAGATTTAATTTTCTGCTTAGACTAGGATGCATATCATATAGTTTAAATTCCTACAATATCCTGTTTATGTGATTCATGCATTTTATTTCAAAAGCACTTTGGATGTACACGAATGGCACGTGCACCAACTCTTAGGGAGTTGATGAACTCGGTGGAGTCCATATTTACGGCCTTAGTCGGAATATGGACGAGACCCAGATCCATCATCTTTCTACCAGTCACACTCAACCTACACTCTTAGGCTACCTTCCAAATTGCACATCATATTTCCAAATTTGCAAAGTATTGTGCATTAAATCAATTAAGCTCTGAACATGTTCATGGCCACAGTCAGAATATGTGAAGGATTTATTTTGACTTAATACACATTTTTTCAACAAATTTCTCAGAAAATCTTTTCAAAGTGCATTCATTCACTCATATCATTTGCATCATGAAATCATTGGTTTTCTCATGATTTTCTTAAGAAAAATTCATTCTCAAGAAATCGATTTCTCAAGAAACTCTGAGTATTTTTCAAAATCGGTTTTTCCAACTAAGTTTTTCCACAGTTTTCCATGGAAAATGTTATTTTCTCAAGATTTGCAAAAGAAGTCTTTCACCTTTCTCAAATATCAAAATCGATTCCCAAGTGTTTCAAGGCTAAGATTCTGAGGATTTCAATTTCCCGAGTTTCAATTCTCCCTCTCCAAAGAATTTTCTAATGAATTTCAATCATTTTCCAAAGAAAGCTTTCAAAACTTGAAGTTTTCCTCACAAACATTTTTCCTTCAAATGTTTACCCTTTTCTCAAGAATTCTTTCCATTTTCTCAGGATTTTCATCCATTCATGATTTTCCAAATCTTTATGAACTTTCCCGAGATTTCCAATCTTCTTCATCCGAGTTTCCTGAGAGATTGATTTTCATCTTTTTCCTGAGAAATGTTTTTCAACTCCAAATATTTTCTAAGCAAACATCATGTTTTTCAACTTGCATTTTACAAAATCTCATAGCACATGCCTGAATTCTCTGTGCATTTAGGATAGAACACAATTTCGATAATTTCACTAAGTCAAGCACAATTTTGGTCCTTGGTCCGATTACCTCTGTTAAAGGCGACAAGAACGGTCGAACCTCGTACCGACAGTTTGAGCCCCATCCCATGGATTTTCCCACAATTTTCAAAACGGAGGCGAGTATTTCAAAACAATTTCCAAAATCCGGTCAAGTTTGAATCGCGAAAGCATTTCCCTCTCTCTCTCGCAAGGAAGGGAAGACAGGAAAATTTTTGCGATGATAACAGGTTTGTCGACCGTGATGGGACCTGTCCTTGTTTGGTGAAAATTGTGCTTCACTTAGTTCAATTATTGAAATTATGTTCACAAAATGTCAGCTCTTTTACTTTTGATATCATGCGAACTTAGGAGCCTAGATTCTGACCTAGCTGACATTGATTGCATATAGACTAGGCATGGTTTGGTAGGACCAGATTGAGGAGATATTTTCATGCTCACATAGACTTAGGTCTAAACACAACTCTCTTCAATTTAGGATCTGAATGCAAACAATGTATGCTTCTTCAAAGTTTTCAAAATCTATCTCTTTAGGATTTGGAGCCATCTATTTCTTGCATGTGATCATTTTTCAAAATCTCCCTTACCTACTATTACCCGGTCTTCACGTTGCTGAGCTCTCTTCCAGAACCCTAGTTTGGGACATAGCCTCACAACTGGGCCAATTATTTGGGTTAACACCCCCCTACCACGTATCTCGGGCCACAGTCCGAAGTATATCGGTAGGCGCTCAAGGATGTTGGAAAACCTTACCTTAGAACCGAAGTTGAAATTATATGCCACGTACCTCGGATTTCGATTCGGGTATATCAGCATAACTGGATCGGACAAAGATGATCTGAACCTAGAGTTAGGATTAGGGTCCTACAACTATTTTCAAAATGATGCATCTAGAGTCAGCCTTTTAGGGGGTGTTGTATGTGCATAAATGTTTGTGTAGGATGTGATTGTTTGTATGTTACCTCTATTTTCTTACATTTTTCCCAAAAATATTTTCAAATACCCATATTTCTCATTTTTTCCTTTATTTTCTCAAACCCTGGATGACTTTTTAAAATATCTTATTTCTTTCAAAACTCCAAGTGTTTTTCCATTCTCCCGTTTCACTGGATCTCGAATTTCCAGTTGCATTTTTATCCTGCCTGCAATTTTCAAAAATCATATGTTTTCTCTCATTGGATTTTCAATCCTTTTGTCTATTTGCAAAATTCTTTATCTTATTTTCCTCATGCATACCTTGATTATTGTGGTGGAAATCGTTTACCCATTTGCCTTCTCCTTATTCTAAATCCATTTGAGGATTATTTTTCGAAAAAATATCTCTTTCCTTCAAAAATGGTGTTTTCCTCGTGGTTGACGACCTCGCCTAGGTAACAAGGCACATTTTTCGTTGTTTATTTCTCTTACAAAGAATAACAATACAATTGTCGTGATTTCAGCGATGACTCCATCCCTAGTAATGAGATATTCTTCTAATTGTCCACCATATAATTTTCTTCCCAATCCAAAATTCCCTCAGAGTCTAATCAGGACTTTATCCTGCAGAGAGCCTTCACAACATCTGATGGATCAGACAAGGTCCGGAAGGAAAACATCATCGCAGCATATCAGCTACTCATCAACATCAGAAGGAGAGATGAATTCGCCAAGGTCAGACAAAGACCAAGAGCAGCCAGAAGATGACGGTATCGACCCTTAGATGTACGCGATGTTTCAGAAAATGATGAAGAGGATGATGAGTGAGCAGGCTGGCACCAGCTTAGACAAAAATCCATTCAGTCAGAGAATTAGAGATCGTGTGGCCAAAAGATCAACCAAGTCCTTTGAGAAGAATGTTCAAGATACTTCAGATGAAGATGATACCGAGGAAGAATGCGAGATCATTCCAGAGATCACTCGCAAGACAAAAGTTCAAGCAGTGACAGATCCTTTGCAAGCGCAGTTCAAAGAAATGGCTAGAGTGGTAAAAGATCTACAAGCCCGTGACAAGGGCGAGAAAGTCTTTACGAGTGAGGATTTTTATGACAGTTTAGAAGGGGATGAAAATCTGGAGAATTTGCCCTGCAAGTTCATTAAATTCGATGATTCTGGTGATCCCAAAGCCCACCTTGCCATGTTCTTCGCCGAATGCTCCAAATTCAAGAGAGACAATAGGGCCCTATTTCTCTATTTTCCTCATAGCCTAGAAGGCACTGCCGCCAAATGGTATGCGAAACATATCAATCCTATAGAACTGAAAGAGTTTGACAAAGTCGTGAATTTGTTCATCGAACGATTCTTGTTCAATACTGAAGCGCTCCCAACATTGAGCCATCTCTGCAATCTAAGGCAGAATGAAAATGAAAAGGCAAGGGACTTCATTCGCAGATGGAGAGAGACCTGCAACAAAATGAGGGATCCTATATCAGAAAGGCATGCTCTATCGCTGATCCTCAATAATTTTTTGCAACCTCTGAGAGGATTAATTTCTACCTCACCATCCAAATCTTTCGTTGAACTCATTGAGCAAGCAGAATGGCTTGAGCTAAGCGTGGAGAATAGAGTCTATAAAGGCTTCACATTTTTCAAGAATAACCCTCAAGGTGAACAAAAGAAGAAGGCTCACTTCACTTTTGCGGCTAAATCTTTCAATAATAGCAAAGGCAATAAGAATGATCATGGCAACAGTTTGGAGAGAATCAAAAAGCAAAAAGGGAAGGACATCAACAGTGATAAACCTCTCCAATCTAGCCCTCAACATCAAAAGAAAGATCAAGAAAAAGCAAATCGCAAAGACTTGAGAACTGATCGAGAATTCACCCCTCTGGATCAGACACTTGAGAGTATCCTTGAGTATATGCTTGCGAAAGACATTGTCCGGCTGCCTAAAGCCGATGATCCTCCAGCAATTATAGGCAGATTCAAAGAACAGTTTTGCAAGTTTCATCGAGAAATAGGGCACGATACAGAAAACTGCTTCATCCTTAAGAACATTGTTCAAGACTGCATTGACAAGAAGCTCCTCGTTGAAGATGAAAAGGAGGACTAGTCATCCTGACAAAGATTTTTTTCTACAATCATTCCAGAAGATGACAATGCCGACACTTTCCCATTTCTCATCTTGCTTTTTCAAAAGAATAATGTAATTCCATTCTCTTTCCTTGATTTTAAAGCATCAATAAAGTCATCGAATTTTTTTAATAGCTCGGTGCCATCTTATTTGTTTCTTCTTCCTTTTCACAATGTCTCTCTTGTGAGGAATGATCTTGAGAATGTCTGTTAGCCAAGAAGCTTGTCGCCTTATTCATCAATTATCCTTCTGTTATTCAAAAATTTTCTCCCTAGTTACACTGGGGCATTTTTTTTTTGAATTATCTTTACCTCAAAACATCCTGTATGCAGGCAGGATAAACCAATCTCTCATTTTGCATATATATGCACTCATTTGCATCAATTTGAATTCAATCATATTCATTTACACTTCATTTGCATTTCATGTGCATGTGCATTACATTTGCATTAAAAATGCACCCAATTCCATTTCCCATTCAGGATAAGGGATAAATCCTGAGACTATGAATGATTTCCCATCTTAATCATCAATCTCTAACTCTAGTCTACAATCTCCATTGATTTTTTTTCTCAAAATTCTTCAGATAGGATCCTCTTTTCAAAAATCCAGTTCCCGCATTGACAATTTGCAAAATTTTGATCCTCTAACTAGGTTCTCCTCTGAAGATCTGAATTCCGATCCAAGCTCCTTTTCTTTCAAACTCCAACTTTCAAGTTGGTCCATATTTTTCTTTTGTTGATCCGAGTTCCGACTCGAGATCTCTTTATCTTATTCGAGCTCTGATCTGAGCTCTTCATTTTCTCTGTTGATCTGAGTTCCGACTCACGATCTCTTTACTTTATTTGAGCCCTGACTCGAGCTCTTCATTTTCTTTTGTTGATCCGGGTTCCGACTCGAGATCTCTTTATCTTATTCGAGCTCTGATCCGAGCTCTTCATTTTCTCTGTTGATCCGAGTTCCGACTCGAGATCTCTTTATCTTTTTCGAGCTCTAATCCGAGCTCTTCATTTTCTCTGTTGATCCGAGTTCTGACTCGTGATCTCTTTATCTTATTCGAGCCTTGATTCGAGCTCTTTATTTTCTTTTGTTGATCCGGGTTCCGACTCGTGATCTCTGTATTTTATTCGAGCTCTGACTCAAACTCATTATTCTCCTTTGTTAATCCAAGTCATTTCAATCCTCAGGGTCTGTCAATTGCTCAAATTTGATATTTTTCCCACCAAATTCCAATTCAAATCCTCGGGTCATTCAATTCTTCAATTTCGACCTCCGGGTCACCCAATTTCCAATTTTCAAATTCTCAAATTCGACCGTCAGGTCATCCAATTTCCGTTCCCTCAAATGAACTGATAGTCGTTCTTCATTGAATTGATATAGTTCGCAGCGAACCGATGATCGTTCTTAATTAAACTGATATTATTCCCAACAATGGTCGTTCTTAATCGAACTGATAGTATTCCCAAGTGAATTGATAGTCGTTCTCAGCGAACTGATGGTCGTTCTTAATTGAACTGATATTGTTCCCAGCGAACTGATGGGCGTTCTTAATTGAACTGATGTTGTTTCCAATGAACTGATGGTTGTTCTTAATTGAACTGATATTTTTCCCAGTGAACTGATAGTCGCCTCCTTTGGGGAAAGGAGAGGATAATTTTCGTCACAGATGCGTTAAGCAGGACCTCAAATGCTCTCTTTCACCAAGGATTTCAAGAACATTTTGTCAATTTATCAATTAATTACCTGTTGATTTCAAAAACTTTGTCTTACAAATTTTACCTCAGTTTACCTTTAGCATTACTTCCAAGAGAGTGAAGCTTTTGCGAAAAGAGATTGAAAATTCAAAATCTTTTATTGGCCAACCAAAAGGATGAAGGATAAATCCTCGATATGGCCATCAAAGAAGATTCAATGTTTGCAAAGCCATAAGTGATTGATATTGATCGTAGTCAATGACACATCTCTAAAGATTATTCTTGTAAAGATAAGGCAGTGAAAATATCCTGAGTGCTAGAAAAAGAGAGAATTCATCCAAGCCCTATCTCCTCAAAATCACCTAAGCTGTAATTAAATATCCGCAAAAGGGATCTCTCAATTGTCGTCAAGATGAAGGCGAATTAAGCGAGTAGACCCTCGGAGCCAAAGAAGATTAGAAACATCTCCAAGATAACGGAGTTTGTGACGAATCCTTCCAGGGAAAGTCCAAAGCACTGTCGAGATGAAGGCAGATGCGATGAACCTACTGACAATCCCTAAAAGATATTTAATTCCAGCTATCCTTCAAAGATCTCTAATCCATAAGCCAATACCGTCAAAGAAGGATCGAAACATCTCTAAGTTGAAGGAGTTTGTGACGTACCCTTCCAAAAGAGAGCAAGAGAGGGAAAAGAAAGAGAGAAAAGTCAGGACATCTCCAAAATAAAGAAGAATGTAACCGAAACTCAAAAAAGCCCAAAAAGAGTGCAGAAATATTATCATGAGAGAAGCTCTCAGGATATCAAACTGCCACATTTATCAAGAATCTTCTTTAAATTTGCGAAATTCTATTATCAATACTCTTTCATCAATTGCTTTCGTAATATCAAATTCTCTTTCCTGTTCATATCAAGAAAATTGATAACTTCCTTGAAGAAGGTCAATCACAAGTAATTTGGATTCCCAATCTCGATTCTACGAAGTGAATCTCGTTTGGAGGTAGTGCTTCAAGTAGAAAAGAAAGAATGTTTTTGCCACAATATGCATCATTTTCAAATATTTTGGATCAACAACAGAATTCTTAATATTTTGACAATATTTTCTAGCTATCTTGACGTGAAGTGAGAGCTTGATGTTCGTCTTTGATACATCTTGACACCAATTTTAAATCCCTCTTAAGGACTTGATTTCCGCCCGATCAGGATAAGGGTATAAACCTCAGCTTCATTCAAAGAGGTATTCCATTTTCCGCCCAATCAGGATAAGGGTACAAACCTGAGCCTCATTCAAAGAGGTATTCCATCTTCCGCCCAATCAAGATAAGGGTACAAACCTGAGCCTCAATCAAAGAGGTATTTCATCTTCCGCCCGATCAGGTTAAGGGTACAAACCTGAATCTCATTTTATGAGATATTTAATTCCCCAATCAGGTTAAGGGTCAAACCTGAGCTTCGTTCGATGCGAGGTATTTTTGTCCCATCCAGGTTAAGGGCAAAAACCTGAACTCCACTGCCACAGAGCAAATCATTTCTCTTCATTCTCCATTTTATATCTATCATCTTCACCAGGCTAATTTATCCATACCCAGTCAAATCCTTCTTACTGAGGCATTTTTTTTATATAGCCCAAATTTGGTGTGTTTTTCTTCACCACTAAGCTCGGCCACAAGCCGGCTTAGTAGCAAAGAGGGGCATCTGTAAACAGCCCAAATTTTTACTCACCTCCCCGACATTTCCACCAAACATCACAACTCCTCCTCGGAGATCGCCAGAGGGCAAAATGGTCATTTTCTGAGCAAAAAACCTGCAAAAGTCCAAATTTCATCTGCAACTCTCAAAATTTCTCTATTTTAGCTCAGATGTTCAAAATTCTACTCCTGACAGGAGACAAGAATCTCCAAATCCTGGTTCAAGATTATATTTCATAAGACATGTCATTGCATAGCATTGCATGAACATTTCATATCACTGCACTGCACAACATGTCATTTCGAGGTCCAAAACTCTCAATTTCAAAATTTTTAATCCAAATTTGAATTTCAACTCTTTTTAAAATCAATTTCAAAACCCTGGGTCTTCAAAATTATCAATTCTTCCCATTTTACCCCCAAGACTCTGAATTTCAAAATATTTTCTCAGGAAAACGATCTGGATAGTTTTCAATATGGATTTCAGCCACCTTATCTCAGATTTTGCCCTTTTAATAATTTCAAATATCTTCCTTTTACAAAATCGCCCTATAGGGGCCAACTCTTTTCAAAATTTCTGTTTTGCCAATTAGTCTAGATTTTATGAAAATTCCAAAAAAAGGATTTACTGTCTTGTCCTTATTTCAATAAAGAAGCAATGTGGGACCCACATTGAGGTGGTGTCACATAGGCTTTTCTTTTGAAAACCTGAATTTTTAAAAACCCAAAAATATAGGAGCCTTGTCCCTGGATTGGCGCCACTGGACCTTTTTCTCTCTCCTTCCATTGCTCTGCCATGTGTCAGTGTGGGGCCACCTTAAGATGCCGCCACATGCCATTAGACATCCTCTTCATTCCATGCCACGTGTTAGTGTCCACCATCTTCACCCTGTGCCATGTATCATTCCAAGGTCACCCTGAGATGCCACGTGTCATGTTCTGCCTTTTCCAGAAAAAGTAGAGTTTGTCTCCCCTGAGGTGGCGCCATTTGAATTATGTCTCCTGCAAGTGACACATGTCACTCTCTCCTTTCCTCAGGAAAAGCAGACTGACACATGTCACCTTCTGCTTTTCTAAAAAAAGCAAGTGACACATGTCATTTCTAGCTTCCTTCAGAAAAAGTAAAGGACACATGTCATTTTCTGCTCTCTTCAGAAAAAGCAGGATGACACATGTCTCTCCTTACTTTTCTCAGAAAAGTAAGTGACACATGTCACTCCTAGCTTCATTCAGAAAAAGTAGAAGACACGTGTCACCCCTAGCCTTCTTCAGAAAAAGCAACCATTCAAAAACCCAGGCTGAGGTGGCGCAAATCCTGAATCTTACCTTTTCTATCTGGCCTAAGATGGCACCACATGTTCCTTGTTCCTCCCTCCTGCCACATGGCATTGTAGGAGCCACCCTGAGGTGGTGCCACATGGCCAGACCTCCCTCCATCATAAAAAGTAGGAACAACTCCCCTCTGAGGTGGCATCTTCTGCTTCTTCAGCTCCTGCCTCCTGACACATGTCAATGTGGAGCCACTCTGAGGTGGCGCCACATGTCAGTCTCTCCTTTCCTCTAGAAAAAGCAGAAATTTAAATTTCAAACTCTCTCTGAGGTGGCACCATCTGAATCCTCTGCCTTTCCTTCTGACACATGTCAACGTGGATGCTCTTAGATGGTGCCACATGGCAGTCTCTCCTCCTTCCAGAATAAAGCAGAATTTGAATTTCAAACTCCAAGACAACACCCTCTAAGATGGCGCCACATGGAGGGCTCAGATTAAGCCTCTTTGAATTTCAAAATTTTCCAAAAAATTCTATAAATACAAGGCCCCACGCCCAGCCTAGGGGAGCTCCTTTTGGATTTTGCATTTCAACTTAGATTTCCTCTAGTACACGATTTGGATTTTTTGAGTTCACGCCCCCCTTTGGCTCAGTTGAGAGGGTGCATTGAAGCACCAAGCTTGCTCGCATCAATTCCAACTCGATCTAAGCGTGTGGATCGAATTTCGTGAACCTTCTGAAGCTCGGATCGAAGGACGAGAGAAGCCATTCATATCCACTCATTTTGGGAGTTCCAAAGCTGCAAGAAAACACAAGGTGCACTTCTATCCCTATTGATTTCATTATAGTAATATCTTTATTTAATTCGTATTGTCATTTTGAGAAAAGAGCTCATCTGAAGGATGGATCGAGCTATTCTCGTAAATTGACATATAGCAAACGAGTTTTTCATGCTTTTTTGATTCAAATTTTAGCATTTCATCACGTTCATGCATTAAAATAAGGTAGATTTATGTCTTATTTCATTAAAATAGCATTGTTTAGGAATTTATTTGATGTTCCATGTATCCTGTGTTATTTCAGTGATTCTCTGTTTTTGTCAGTCAGTCCACTCGTCATTTCATGTATTTATTTTTCTTTCAAAATGACAAAAAAATCACAGTACATGTCCCTAGAAATCTGATAAAAAGTCGGAATGATTTGAATTTATTTACTGCAGTAAATGTTTGAAATGGTAGGTCGGGTTTTGTTACCTGGGATACGTTTTGAAAATTTACTTGCGATTTGTAAAATCAAGATCTCTTTCAAATGAGTTCCGATTTTCGATCCGAAAAATGTCCTGAACTTGGGTTGATGTCTAGTATTTAATATGATTTTTGCAGAGTTTTACAATTTTGTTTGATATCTGACAAAAATCCGAGAGTTACGGACATGTGTCAGAGCCTGATTTGGGTCTCTAAGATTTTGGATCGACTAAAGGCGATGGGTTCTCTTTGGGTATTGCTTTAAATACAAATCTGTAAAAAGTGAATGTCATGTTAGGGATGTCCTCTGTTTGCATCTAAAATCTTATGATTTTTAGAATAGTTTTGGTATCTTTTTTGGATTTTTCTTGTCAGTCTTCTGTTTTGTCACATTTGTCTATTCTGTTGATTTAGGCAAGTAATGTTGCATTGTTATCTCTGTTCCTGTTGATCAAATGCCGAAATCATAAAGCTGAAAGTTATTCCTGCATCTGTCAGTAGTTTCACATTTAAATATCAGAAATTTCCATGGTTGTTTGCTATTTGTTTAGCATTTTTACATTGGATTAGGTGGATTTTGCCTCTGTCAGAACCAAATTCTCGTTACTGAACTCACCGTAGTTCAAATCCCGAAGCTGTAAAAGACAAAATTGCTTATTTTTATGTAATTTAGCAGTCTGCAAAAATCTTAGATGTTTCTATGGTGTAATTCTTGTATTATTGCATTAAGTGTTGCATTTGGTTCAGGTCTCTAGGCGAAATTCGCCCTTTTTAGGTTTTTCTTTAAATTTTAGTATATAAACCATGTCATTTCATGAGTTTTAGCATTCCAGGCTATTTATCAGAATAGGTAGATGCTTCATTCCGAATTTGGTGTGATTTAGAATTCATTTGAGGCTCGGTTTAGCCATATCATCAAAACAGGGCCCCGCGGGACACTGATCCAAGCAAAATTCGTTATTTTTGACGAATGGTAGCATGTCAAAATTCTGATTTTCAGTACTAATGTGTTTAGCAGCATGTCATCATGCCTCATACTTCATTTCATCATCATTTGGTTTGATTCGAATTTTAAAATCTCAATTTTACCTTCAAAAACCCTGATTTTAAAGATGTAGCCTCAATATTAGGGGTATTTTGGTCATTTTGACCACAATTTCGAATTTCAAATTATTTTCTACTGAATTTCTCGCATTTACATCATTTCAAATATTAAGAAAGCATGAAAATAGGGTTTATTTTCAACTAAGTCCAATAATTTCAGAATATTATTGGAAAATGTTGGAAAAACCCACATATTTGAGCTAACCCCATTTCAAGTTTGGTCAAAAGAAGGAACTGAAGTCTGCAATTTCCCTTTATTTCATTTATTTAGTGACGTAATAATGTAAATTTTGGAATAAGAGATTTAATTTTCTGCTTAGACTAGGATGCATATCATATAGTTTAAATTCCTGCAATATCCTGTTTATGTGATTCATGCATTTTATTTCAAAAGCACTATGGATGTACACGAATGGCACATGCACCAACTCTTAGGGAGTTGATGAACTCGGTGGAGTTCATATTTACGGTCTTAGTCGGAATATGGACGAGACCCAGATCCATCATCTTTCTACCAGTCACACTGAGCCTACACTCTTAGGCTACCTTCCAAATTGCACATCATATTTCCAATTTTGCAAAGTATTGTGCATTAAATCAATTAAGCTCTGAACATGTTCATGGCCATAGTCAGAATATGTGAAGGATTTATTTTGACTTAATACACATTTTTCCAACAAATTTCTCAGAAAATCTTTTCAAAGTGCTTTCATTCACTCATATCATTTGCATCATGAAATCATTGGTTTTCTCATGATTTTCTTAAGAAAATTTCATTCTCAAGAAATCGATTTCTCAAGAAACTCTGAGAATTTTTCAAAATCGGTTTTCCCAAGTCAAGTTTTTCCACAGTTTTCCATGGAAAAGGTTATTTTCTCAAGATTTTCAAAAGAAGTCTCTCACCTTTCTCAAAGATCAAAATCGATTCCCAAGTGTTTCAAGGCTTTGATTCTCAGGATTTCAGTTTTCCAAGTTTCAATTCTCCCTCTCCAAAGAATTTTCCAATGAATTTCAATCATTTTTAAATGAAAGCTTTCAAAACTTAAAGTTTTCCTGACAAGCATTTTCCCTTCAAATGTTTACCCTTTTCTCAAGAATTCTTTCCATTTTCTCAGGATTTTCATCCATTCATGATTTTCCAAATCTTTATGAACTTTCTCGAGATTTCCAATCTTCTTCATCTGAGTTTCCTGAGAGATTGATTTCTATCTTTTTCCTGAGAAATGTTTTTCAACTCCAAATATTTTCTAAGCATACATCATGTTTTTCAACTTGCATTTTACAAAATCTCATAGCACATGCCTGAATTCTCTGTGCATTTAGAATAGAACACAATTTCGATAATTTCACTAAGTCAAGCACAATTTTAGTCCTTGGTTCGATTACCTCTGTTAAAGGCGGCAGGAACAGTCAAACCTCGTACCGACAGGTCGAGCCCCATCCCATGGATTTTCCCGCAATTTTCAAAACGGAGGCGAGTATTTCAAAACAATTTCCAAAATCCGGTCAAGTTTGAATCGCGAAAGCATTTCCCTCTCTCTCTCGCAAGGAAGGAAATACAGGAAAAATTTTGCGACGATAACAGGTCCCAATGGTGTTGCAAATGATCAACAACAAGAAACTATTCGAGCAAAGTTTGTTACCTCACTTGGATATGTTGTCCCTGCTCCTTCTTTCTCTTACAGTGTGGTTTCACAGACTAGCTCTACATCTGAAAGCTCTCAGCAGAGACAGTCTACCGATGCCATAAAATTCACTCCACCAGCTCCATCACCATCAACAGTTGGACCATCTTTTTTATACAGGGTTACTGTGGTCATCGTAAAATTTTTCCTCTCAGTTTTTCTTTCTTCCTTCTCTTTTCCTTTCTAACCTCTATTTCACCTTTTGAAGGGGAAATAAAAGAAAGAAATAGAAGAGAAAAGAGAAAAGAGAAAAGAGAAAAGAAAAGAGAGAAGAATTTTTTTGCGAAGGTCTCACTTGACCAAAATTTTGAAAATATTTAGAAATCACTCGCCTCCGTTTTGAAAATTTTGTGGAAAAAAAATGGAGGGACGGGATTCGCTCGTCGGTACAAGGCTCGACCGTTCCTGGTTCCTTTATCAGAGGTAATTGAACCAAGGATCGAATTTATGCCTTTTTATTTTGCTAAAATATCATCTAAGAATTTATCCTAAGTCTAAAATGCATAAAGAATCATGCTTGTGCAGTGCAAATGCAGGAATGTATGCTTTTGAGAGAAATGATTTGAAAAATTCCAAGTGTTTCTGAAATGAACTTTATAATGGAATAAAGAAATGGTTTCTGTAAGTTGAATCTAACTTAAAATTTTGAGATAGATCTTTGGAAAGATATTTGAAGTACTAACATAATCAAAGTTGGGAGAATGAATTTTGATTTGAAAAGAATGAAGAAAAAAGGGGGATTTGAAGCTGAGATAGGAAAAATGAGATTTCAAAAAGAGTTATAAATGGACTTTGATTTTGAATTCTGGACATGGATTCCATGGTGGAGATGGAATTTGAAATGGAATTGAACTTCGGGTTTGAAGTTTGAAATCAGAATGGAATTTGGATTTAAGAAATCCAAATGGAATTTGAAAATGAATCTGGATTTAAGAAGTTGAGATTGGATCTGAAAATGGAATTTGGTTTTGAAATCTGAAGTTGGGAATAGAATTGGATTTGAAATCTGAAGTTGGGAATAGAATTGGGTTTGAAATCTGAGATGGAATTTGAATATGAAGTCTGAATCCTAAATAGAATTGGATCTGAAGTCTGAATCCTAAATAAAATTGGATCCGAAGTCTGAGATCCAAGATGGAGTTGAATCCGAAATCTAGAATCCTAAATGGAATTGGATCCAAAGTTTGGAGCCCTAAATTGAATTGGATCCGAAGTCTGGAATCCAAGATGGAGTTGGGATCTGAATTTAGAACCCAAGATGGAATTTGGATTTTTGAAGATCCAAAATTGGACTTTTGAAGATGGATCTGGATTTTGAAAATCCAGATTTTGATTTTAAAATTTAAGGAGAACCGAATTCTGAGATTTAGAATTAATCTCAACACTTTGATTGAGAATCAAGACTCAATCTTTAGGTAGAACTTTGAAGATGAAGAATAAATTTGATTTTTGAAGTTTTGAATTTGAATTTAGAAGATGAATCCGGAATTTCAAAGTTTAAACTGAACTTTGAAATTTGATTTGAAATGTTAATTCGGGAATTGAACCCTAAAAATGAATTTTGAAATTCCAAAGTTGAATTGGACTTTGAGATTTGATTTGAATTTGGGATGGAATTTTGAAGATAAAAATGAATTTGAAATTTCAAAGTCAAAATTGGACTTTGAAATTGAATTTTGAATCTTGAAATAAGATAGAATTTGAATTTATAAATAGAATTAATTTGAGGAATGAAGAAGGTATTTGAAGATTTATCTCAAAATCACTTTGGATTTAAAAAAAAAATTGAAAGTATGATGCAATTCTATCCTAAATGATGAATAAATTTATAGAAGTTTGGAATTTGAATTTAAAAAAACATATTTCATTCTTTAAGTGAATTAAAATAAGATTGAAGATATAATACATCCCTGACTATGGTCATTGAATGTATTATATAGTAATCATATTTGAATTCAGGTGAAGAATAAAACATATTTTGGTGCTTTTATAGAGTTTAAAATGAAATTAACTCTCAATATAACCTGACTATGGCCATTGATATACATTTTGAGTTAATTTTAAATTAAACTTTAATAAAAGAAGAAAATATTTGAAAATATGATGATTTTTGAAGGAGATCCAATATGGATCTGATGTTATTCCATAAAAGATGAAAATTCTAAGTTTTGTTCACATCTTGACTATGGCCATTAATGCAAATCGTCAACTTAGGATTTAATCACCTTCTATTAGAATGGTGCATGTGCCATTCATGTTCCCATTCATGAATTTTTGAAATAAAAGGAGACAAATGACATGAAACAAGCAATCCTAAAAAAATATGCATGCTCATACATTCTAATTTATTGCAGGAAAGAAAAATTTTCATTATCATCTAGCTATTACATCATTTAATAGAATCGAAGTTGCATTAATCTCAAGAAGGGAAAATGACCCTTTGTACACATTTCTTGCAAAAGTCAAATTTTAGCACAAAGTAGAAAATGCACATGGAAAGGAGATAATATCCTATATACAATATAATGGAACATTCACATGTCTAATAAAATAATAATAATAATAAAAAAATATGCTTGAGATGCCTGGGGCTAAGTGCATGCATGTGAGGGTGGGCTTATCTAAATATATACAAGAATGTATGAAGACATATATATATATATATGTATGTATAAAAAAAATGCATTTATACATATATGATATACATGATACTGGTGCTTATGGGTAGCTCGGAGTGAGCATAGGGGGTGACTAGTAGCTGGTGTACTATGCATTTGTGAAAATTAGATGGGAAGGAGCCTGTTGGTGTAGGCTGAAGGTTGCTGCTACAATGTGTTGAAGTGATATACATGAAAAGACCAAGTGATGGACTAAGAAGATGATGCTGTGAAGGATCAACTGGTGCGCTGGGGGTGGGTACAACACGTGTAGGGTATATATATATGGGATGTTCTGCTACAGTAGGTATGTTAAAGGTACTATATGGAAGAAGGCACCAAATGCTCAAATGTTGTGGGCAAATGCAGCAGGTAAGATGCTGGTGGTTGTAGAAATTACTATGGATGTTGCAAGAGCCGTGATTGTGGCTGGTGAGATCATAGGTACTGTGGTGTGTAAGTGAGGGCAGCAAGTGAAGAAGAAGAGGGTGTGATACTGTGCATAGCAGATGTGAATGATGGAGGTGGACATGAATCAAAGGAGTAAACGCCAAACACATGACTAGTGTGTCACATATGCTAATACACATCCATTATTTTTTGTGAACAACACGTTGATCATTCAATCAACTCACTCACATGCCCAATATACTCAGTTATTTCTCACGACTTTACTCTCACAGTGTTTAGTTCACTGTAGCAACCTTGAAATCTCAGTCAATACATGATACATGAAATATCTTCTCAATTAGCACTTTACTTAGAATACATATATTCACTTCAGCCAAAAGAAATCAAATTGCTTTGCTGAAAGCACATATTCAACTTAACACAATGAACGATCGCATATATTGCTTTCATACATATCCCATTGCTTAGAACATATGCCTGCCCTTTGACATGTGGGTACAATGAGTATAAGAATATGATCAATCATGAACAGATTAATGAGCACAAACTCTCAATGTAATTCAGTGATTTAATCAGGTAAGCATAGGAAATTCTATAATAAACTGAAAAAAAATTAAGTTAGGATTCGGGTCGGATCCGGACCCGGACCCGAACCGAACCCAAATGGAGGCACCGCCTCCCGTGTTTTGAAGACAGAGAGGCAGGGGTTTTAAAGAGAAACCTCGCCCCCTTCTTCCTCTCTTGTTCTCTCTCCCCGATACCCCCCGACTCTCCCTCGTCTTTGGTGATTTGCCGAAGAGTCCTGTCAGGCTGCCGTCGGCGACAGCACCACCGGAGCCCACCCTCGTCAGCAACAGCCTCCCCTCTGCGACCTTGCCGGCGATGCCTTTCTACCCAACGACCCCCAGACTCACCGTCGACCACCTCTTTCCTTCTCTCTGCTGCGAAGGCGTCGGCGACCCACCGCCACCGCCTTCCGCTCAAGCGACTCTCCAGGTACGCACCCACCTCGTCTCCCCTTTTCTTTTCCTTCCACCTCTTCTTCTTCTTCTCCGTGAGAGATCGACCGATAGCGGGGCAGAGCCCCCTCCCGTCGCCTCTCATCTGCATTGGGGTTAACTCCCCTGCCTTTCTCAAGATCAGCCGACAGAGGGGCTGAGCCCCCTGTAGTCGGCAGGGGGACTCCCCCCTGTCTCTTTCTTCGGGTCGGCTGACAGGGGGGCAGAGCCCCCTGTCGTCGCCATTCATCGGCAGGGGCTCCGTCCCTTGTCACTTGCCGTGTCGGCAGGGGGCTCCACTCCCCCTGTCCCTCTCGTTTCGTCGGCAGGGAGCAGAGCTCCCTGTGTTGGCCCACTTTTTTGGCAAGGGATTTTGCCCCTCTACCTTTTTGTGGATTTTTCGGCAGGGCAGAGCCCCTGCCTCTTCGTGGTTCTTCCAGCAGAGGAGGGGCTCACCCCCCTTCTATCTGTTCTCCTGTCAAGGCAGAGAAGGGGCCGAGCCCTCCTGCCTGCCTCCTGTTACGGCAGAGGAGGGGCTCACCCCCCTCCTCTCTGTTCCCTCTGTTCGGCAGGGGAGGGGCACGACCCCTCCATGCTTCTGTTACAGCAGGGGAGAGGTCGAGCCCCTCCTCCCAGCTCCTTGCTCCATATCATGGCAGAGGAGGGGCTGAGCCCCCTCCCTGCTTTGTGTTATGACAAGGGAGGGGCTGAGCCCCCTCCCTGCTCTTTGTTGCGGCAGGGGAGGGGCTGAGCCCCCTCCCTGCTCCTTGTTGCGGCAGGGGAGGGGGCCGATCCCTGTCCGTGCCTCTTTTCTCATTAGGCAGGGGCATTGTTCCTGCCTTCGCTGTTTTTCGGTAGGCTGGGGCAAGCCCCCTCGCCTCGCCTTTCCCTGGCATCAGGCGGGCCTCCGTTCGTTGTTGATAGGCAGGGGCTTTGACCCTACCTCTCTTCTGCTTTGTCAGGCAGGGGCGCAACCCTGCTTGCCCTCGCTTTATGAGGGCAGGGGTGCGACCCACTGCCTCCTCGGAGTCCGCTGACAGCAAGTCTGTAGGGGCTCGCAGCCCCTGCTTTTGCTTCTTGCGCTTATAGCAAGTGGGCATGTGCACGATGCCCCTGCCTCTACTTCCCTTACGTCAGGATGGCGATAGTGCCCCTGACTTTCTATTTTGGTATTAGCTTGCTAAGATCGTTACTTTTGCAACTCGTATGACGGACCCTGCTCGCGCTCAGCGACCCGAGTCGCCAATCGCGTACATCCGCGGACGACAACAAGCTTGCAACTCTCAAAGGTAGGGCAAGATTGCACAGAAGACTTGGATAATTGAATTAAGTTCAATTAACTAAAAAGGGACCATTAAATATATATATATATATATATATATATATATATATATATATATATATATATATATATATATATATATATATATATATATATATATTATACGAGTACACCTTTGACTTGAGAACGCGGTTTCACGATCCTTGTCCTTTACTTTGCCGTTGCGCATCGCGCAAAGGTTTGGCGTTGCACTCCTATTGACGGTCTTTATTTGCTGTTGCGCGTTGTGCCGAGGGTTTGCGTTGCACTTCTGCTTACCACCCTTACTTTGCCGTCGCGCTTTGAGCCTAGGCTCTTGCTTTTGCATATGTGTTGGTATTGCCTTGCTATTGCAGATGACGTGCAGGTTCTTGCTCTTTGCGTATGCCTTAAAGGCATCCTCGGGGAGGATGCAAGGAGCATTTACCACCCTCCCTCTTGCGACAAGAGTTCAGTCGGGAGCGAGCGACACATCCTCGTCTAAGGAGAGGGATACCTCTCAAGGATCCTCGCTCTTCGTGTGCGCAGTCCTGCAGAGTCGACTTGAGATTTTAGGGAGCTGCGCAAAAGCATCAAAGACTGCTCCAAATCAAAGCATTTGGAAGGATGTGACTGGCTGGTTCTGCTCGCCTTCTTGGCTTATCTTGGGTGATTCTGAATTGGGGATTCGAGCGAACTTCTTAGCGGGTGTTCTGTTGAGAAACCCGTGTCCCGTCTATCGAGGCCGGTATCGAGTCATGCGAGACATGTAGAAACCCTGATAGCAGATGTGATTCGAGATAATCACATGCATAATGTTGGCACAAGGTACTGCTGTTTCAAAAGATAAAGTAAAGTTGATAAACTTTACATCTTTGTGAAACACTCCTGTTGAGGCTTCTATTGAGGAGCTATACTACCTTCATCCAAGAGTACTTGTAGTCATGCACGACACGTATAGTACTGCGATGATCTGATGAGACGGTCGTGGGACCTCGAACAACGCTAAATGCAAATGTTGTAATCACATAACTGACCTCACATTCGCCTTCACAGGCAAGATGCTCGAGTGGTTTAAAGACCACAACATAGAATGGGCCGTTAGTTAAGCAACCCCTAACGTACCTATTCGCTTCTATGTGTCTGTCAAGGGAGAAGACAGAGTTGTACAAACTCCAATGGATAGGTTGTTAACAACCACCCTACGGGCAACGATCCGTCCTCCCCAATCATTGGAGTTAGGAGAAAGGGGCTACATTAGTTAGCTCAACACTTCTGCAGAAGTTGGATGCGTTCGTGGCACAACCTCCTTTGGGGAATCCTCTCTCGGCTAAAGCCATCCCTTTGGAGCGAACTCAACTAGCTATTCGGGTTATTGAAAATACATAGAATAACAAACGCCCGAACTAGTCTCAGTTGGTTCTACGTTTTGCCTACGCGTACCCGCAGGTTCGTAATTATCGAAACATAAGGTCTATTCACACTGGTCGTTGAGTCATGAGATTCGCTTGCACTACTGCTTCACTTGCACTACAGATTCGCTTGCACTACTAATTCACTTGCACTACTGCTTCGCTTGCACTACTAATTCGCTTGCTTGCTCGATAGTTCAATATGCTACTCGTTGAGTTGTGCACGTTTGTCAAGGCGTTACTCTAGTTGGTTAAACTGCTTACGCAGTTCTTTGCAGAGTAATAAGGCGCTTCTCATACTAGTTAAATGCTTATAATAATAGCATTATGCCAGTTGCTACATATTAGCATGTGACTTGCGTTATCCCTTGGTTGAACTATTTGCTGCTTATTGTAGCGTAACACTTGTTGGCTTGCATCTCTTATGATTGATGTGATTGCATACAGCTCGTAATCTACGAACTGGTGGCAACTAGGATTGATGTGGCCGCTTGTCTTATAAGCTGCTTACATATTGTGATATAACTGTTGTCGTATGATTGCTTATAAATGGCTTGTGATGCAATAGTTTATGCCTTACGATTAATTTAATTACTTGATGGACTGAGCCATTTTATGATAATTATATGTTTTACGAGCATTTTTATGAGTGCTTGTCTTATTCAGCTATTTTGTTTGGCTGACGGGTAGAGTTAGTTACCCTTCGCCTATAGAATCAACTGAATTGCCATATCTGCGCATTCTCATATGTCGTTTACACATGCTTTGATGGCCTATTTGAGGATTGCAATATTCCTTGTGGCAACAATACGATGCGTAGGATTATGTGCTTCTATGTGAAGTGATACGATGCATATTGCTGATATGCCTGCTTGTGCCCATATTGTGGCTACCGACCGCGAGGCGGTCAATGGTTCAGATCAATCGATTAATGACCCATGTATAACTGAGTAGGGCGTCTGTCGAGGACCTGATCTCTAAAGGATTATCTGCGAGGGAATGTATGATCAAGGCCAGGTACCCGGCTAGAGTGGTAGATTATCTGTGAGGATGTACACTGTCCAGGAACGGGTAGCCGCAAAGACGATGAACTCCTGTTAGGAAGTGTATGGTCCAAGACCAGGTATACCATCTAGGGCGGAATTCCTTGTGAGGTTATACATTTCCCAGACCTGGTGATCCGGCATTGATCTTGTTGTTTGTATTAGTGGCTATCGACCCTGAGAATAGTCATTTGTGTTGATGCGTGTATCACAATGATTTTCATTGGATATGGCATTTGTTGGGGATCCGCTTCCCAAAGTTTTCGCTGTGGGGGTATGTATGATCAAAATCAGGTGACCCAGCTAGAGCAGTAGAATCTCTATGAGGATGTACACTGTCCACGAACGGGTAACCGCGAAGTCAGTGAACTCCTGTGAGGAAGTGTATGGTCCAAGATCAGGTATACCCTCTAGGCAGTAATTCCTTGTCAGGTCGTATATCTCTCGGACCGAACGATCCGACGTGGATCTTGTGTTTTTGCTTACCATAAAAAGTTATGGTGAGCTGTGACGATCTCCTGAGATTGTTTGTGATAGCCAACTATGAATTCATAGTTTTGGCTTTCTGTTTTTGCATGATTACATGCAGGACTCAGATGTGAGAATCAGATCGTTAGCGATTTGAGTTAGTGATTATGTTTTGGACCTTCTATGGAAGGGTGAGCTTTTCTAAGAAAGTATGACGCCTTAGTGTTATCGTCGCGAAATTTTTCCCCCGTCTTCCCTTCCTTGCGGAAGAGAGAGAGGGGAAACGCTTTCGCGCTTCAAACTTTGACCGGATTTTGGAAATTGTTTTGAAATACTCGCCTCCGTTTTTGAAAATTGCGGGAAAATCCATGGGATGGGGCTCGACCTGTCGGTACGAGGTTCGACCGTTCCTGCCGCCTTTAACAGGGGTAATCGAACCAAGGACCAAAACTATGCTTGACTTAGCGAAATTATCAAAGTTATGTTCTATCCTAAATGCACAGAGAATTCAGGCATGTGCTATGAGATTTTGGAAAATGCCAGTTGGAAAACATGATGTATGCTTAGAAAAACATTTGGAGTTGGAAAGAATTTCTCAGGAAAAAGCATGAAAGTCAATTTCTCAGGAAAACTCATGTGAAAAAGGGTTTTTGAAATCACGGGAAATTTCATGAACTTGTGGGAAAATCATGAATGGTTGAAAATCCTGGGAAAATGGAAGTGATTCTTGAGGAAAAGGTGAACCTTTGAAAAGGGAAATACTTCTTAGGAAAACTTGGACTTTGAGAGTTTTCTTAGGGAAATAATGGAAAATTTATAGGAAAACTCATTGGGGAAAGAAATTCAAAACTTGGGAAATTGAAATCCTAGGAATTTTTACCCTTGAAATACTTGGAAATCGATTTTGATCTTGGAGAAAGATTGGAAAACTCTTTTGAATCTCTTAAGAAAATATCATTTTCCAGGGAAAACTGTGGAAAAACTTGTCTTTGGAAAACCGATTTTGAAAAATCCTTAGAGTTTCTTGAGAAATCGATTTCTTGAGAATGAAGTTTTCTTGAGAAAATCTTGAGAAAATCAATGATTTCATGATGCAAATGACATGAGTAAATGAATGCACTTTGAAAAGATTTTCTGAGGAATTGGTTGGAAAATGTGCATTAAGTCCAAATAAATCCTTCACATATTCTGACTGTGGCCATGAATATGTTCAGAACTTAGTTGATTTGATGCACATGATTTTGAAAACTTTGAAAATATGATGTGCATTTTAAGATAGCCTAAGAGTGTAGGCTCAATGTGACTAATAGAAAGATGATGGATCTGGGTCTCGTCCATATTCCGACTAGGGCCGTAAATATGGATCCCACCGAGTCCGTCAACTCCCTAAGAGTTGGTGCACGTGCCATTCATGAACATCCATAGTGCTTTTGAAATAAGATGAATCATAGAAACAGGATATTGCATAAATTCAAACTATATGATATGCATCCTAGTCTAAGCAGGAAATTAAATCTCTTATTCCAAAATTTACATTATTACATCACTAAATAAATGAAATAAAAGAAAATTGCAGACTTCAACTCCTTCTTTTGAATGTCCCTGCCAAGCTTGAAATAAAGTTAGCTCAAATATGTGGGTTTTTCCAAGGTTTTCCAATAATATTATGAAATTATTGGATTTAATTGGATATAAACCCTATGATCATGCTTCCTTGATATTTGAAATGATATAAATGCAGGGAATTCAGTGGAAAACAGTTTGAAATTCGGAATTGGGGTCAAAATGACCAAAATACCCCTAAAATTACAGTTATACCTTTAAAATCAGGGTTTTTTGAAGGAAAACTTGGTAAAATTGAGATTTTGAAGTTCAAATTGAATCAAATGATGATAAAATGCAGTAAGAGATATGATGACATGCTGCTAGACACATTAAGACTGTAAAATCAGAATTTGGTATTTTGCAATTTATCAAAAATAACGATTTTCGCTTGTTTTTCGCTTGGATCCGGGTCCTGCGGGACCTTGTTTTGTTTTTATGGATGATCCGAACCTCAAATGGATTCCAAATTGCACCAAATTCGGTATGAAGCATCTAAACACTCTGATAAACAACCTAAAATGCTAAAAATCATGAAATGATATGATTTAAATGCTAAAATTCAAGGAAAGTCCTAAAAATGATGGATTTTGCCTATGGATCCGAACCAAATGCAATGCCTAATATGATAATGCAAGATTTACACCATGGAAACTTCTGATATTTTGCATACTGCTAAAAGACCCGAAATGGAACATTTTTTGTTTTTACAGCCTCGGGATTTGAGCCATGGTGAGTTCAATAACAGGGATTTAACTCTGACAGAGGTAAAAATCACACTAATCTGATGTAAAATGCTAAAAAAATACAAAACAGCCATGGAAATTTATGAAATTAATCATAGATATGCACGACACCTACATGAACAATTTTCATGTTTATGCCTTTGGCATTTGATCAACGGAAACACAGATAAAAATATAACTATTCCTGCCTAAACTAACAGAACAGACAAATGTAGCAAAACAGGGGGATGACAAGAAAAATCCGAAGCAGGGGTCAACACTGTTCTAAAAATTACAGGCTTTCAGATTCAAACAGAGGACATCTCGGACACTACTTTCACTTTTTACAATTTCGGATTTGGAGCAACACACAAAGAGAAACCATAGCCCTAAGTCGATCCAAGATCCAGAGGCCCAAATTAGGCTCTGACACGTGTCCCGAACTCTCGGATTTTTTTCAGACATAAAAAAATGAGAAAAATCTGAAAACATCATATTAAAAACTAGACGTTCTCCCAATTTCAGAACATCTTTTGGATCGAAAATCGGATCTCCCATGAGGGATATCTCGATTTTACAAGTCGGCAAATGATTTTCAAAACGTATCCCGGGTAACAAAACCCGACTTGCCATTTTGAATATTTACCACAGTAAACAAATTCAAATGGCTCCGAATTTTTGGCAAAATTTTAGGGACACCTAAGGGCGAATTCCGTGATTTTTTTTGGGATTTTTAATAAAAAACAAATGCATGAAATTACGTGTGGACTGACCGACAAAAACAGAGACCTACTGAAAATAAGCAGAATTGAAATAAAGGCTAAATTAATCCTAATTAATTCATGAAATATGCTAAATGAATGAAATAAAATACAAATTAAATCTAGATAACTACATGCATATTAAAATCATCAAGGAAGCATAATGAAACATTTGATATATGTCGTTTTATGAGAATAGCTCAATCCATCCCTCGGATGAGCTCTTTCTTCAAACGACTCCCGATTCGAATTATAGAATCAAATCAATAGAAAAGAAGTGCACCTTGTTTCGTTACGCAGCGTAGGATTTCTTGAAAGAAGCAGCTATCACGAGCTTCCTTCGTTCTTCGCTCCGGGCTTCAGATGGTTCACAAAAATCGACCTCTGTTGGAATCCAATTCGCCACAGCACGAGCTCTACTCCACCTTCTTCAATGCGCCAAAGGGGGCACGATTTCCACAGTTCAAAATCTGATTCTAGGAAGGCTAGGTCGGATTTTCCAAGTTCACAAGAGCTAAAAAAAAATGATCTCCTTCAGGCTGGGCGTGAACCCTTGTTTTTATAAATTTTTTGAAAATTTTTGAAATTCAAACAGGCTGGATCTGAGCCCTCCATGTGGCGCCATCTCAGGGGGTGCCATCTGAGGGGTTTGAAATTCGAATTTGTCTTCTGCAGGGAGCCCTCAGATGGCGCCACCTCAAAAGGCTATTTTGATTTTTTGAGAAAAATAAAAAATGGAAATTTTGTGGGTGAGACACCTCAGCAGGGGGAATTTGGAATTTTTCAAAAGTTTGCTTGATTCTCTCTGCAGGGAGCTCCCAGAAGGCGCCACCTCAGAGGGTGCTCTCTTGGAATTTGAAATTCAAACTCACCTTTTGTAGGGAGTCCTCAGGTGGCGCCACCTCATGGTGGGCTACCTTTATTAAAAATAAAATAAAAAAATGAAAATGGAGCCAAGTGGAGTCCTGGAATGGTGCCACCTCAAAAGGTGTTCTGAGGTGTAAAGTTGGAACAGTAGGGGCATGCCATGTGGCGCCACCTCTGGGGAGTTCAAATGTTTGAAATTTTGCTTTTCTGCAGGAAAGGAGGGGCTGACATGTGGCATTTCCTCAGAGTGGCTCCTACGATGCCATGTGGCAGGAGAACATGAAGGGAGGAAGCAAAATGCGCCACCTCATGGGGTTTTTTTTTCTACTTTTTCTGGTGCAGGGAGGTCTGGACATGTGGCGGACAAGTGTCAGCTGTCTGGAGAGGCTTTCTCAAATGGTGCCACCTGAGGGGGGAGTTTAAAATTCAAATGGAGGTTGGCCCTGGAGGAATGGAGGGTGGACATGTGGCGCCACCTCAGGGTGGCTCCTACAATGCCATGTGGCAAGAGGGAGGAAAAAGAGGGCAGTGACATGTGTCTCCTACTTTTCTGAAAAAAGTAGGGAGAGGACATGTGTCCTCTACTTTTTCTGAAAGAAGCAGAGAATGACACGTGGCAGAGGAGAGAGAAGGTGGGCCAAGCCATGTGGCGCCATCTCAGACAGGATGAAAAAGGTAGGAGTTCTTTGATTTTCGCCACCTATGGGGATTTTTGAATATTTGAATTCTAGCTTTTCTGAAGAAAGCAGAAAACGACACATGGCATTTGCTTTTCTGAGGAAATGGGAGCTTGCCATGTGTCCTCTGCAGGAGACACTCCAGATGGCGCCACCTCAGAGGAGACAAGCTTACTTTTTCTGTAGGAATTTAGGAGTGACACATGTCTCCTACTTTTCTGAGAAAAGTAATAAGAGGACATGTGTCAGGCTACTTTTCTAGAAGGAAGGAGGGGTTGACACGTGTCCCCTGCAGGAGACACACTTCAAGTGGCGCCACCTCAGAGGAGACAAACTCCACTTTTTCTAGACAGGACAACCTATGACACTTGGCATCTCCTGGTAATCTTGGGAATGACACATGGCGCAGGATGGATAGGGTGACACATGGCAGATAAATGGGATGACATGTGGCGGCTTCTGAAGGTAGTCCCACACTGACACTTGGCATGTGGATGAGAGGAGAGAGAAAGGACAAGTGGCACCAATCCAGGGGACAAGGCTCCTATATTTTTGGGTTTTTTCAAAATTCAAATTTTTCAAAAGGAAAGCTTGTGTAACACCACCTCAGTGTGGGTCCCACATTGCTTCTTTATTGAAATAAGGATAAAACCACAACTTCTTTTTGGAATTTTCATAAAATCTGGACTAATGGGCAAAACAGGAATTTTGGAAAGAGTTGACCCTTGTAGGGCAATTTTGTAAAAGAAAGATATTTGAAATTGTCAAAAAGGGCAAAATCTGAGGTGAAGTGACTGAAATCCACATTAAAAACTATCCAGATCGTTTTCCTGAGAAAATATTTTGAAATTCAGAGTCCTGGGGGTGAAATGGGAAGAATTGATAATTTTGAAGACCCAGGGTTTTGAAATCAATTTTGAAAAGAGTTGAAATTCTAATCTGGATTGAAAATTTTAAAATCAAGAGTTCTGGACCTCGAAATGACATGCTGTGCAGTGCAGTGATTTGAAATGCTCATGTAATGATATGCAATGTCATGTCTTATGCAATAGAATCTTGAACCAAGACTTGGAGCTGTCTGTCTCCTGTCAGGAATAAATTTTTGAACATCTGAGTTAAAATTAGAGAAATTTTGAGAGTTTCAGATGAAATTTAGACTTTTGCAAGGTCCGGCTAAAAAAAAAATGACCATTTTGCCCTCCAGCGATTTCAGAGGCTGGATGTTGATGCTTGGTGGAACTGTCGGGGAGGTGAGTGAAAATTTGGGGTGTTTACAGATGCCCCTCTTTGCTACTAAGCCGGCTCATGGCCGAGCTTAGTGGCAAAGAAAAACACACCAAATTTGGGCTATATAAAAAAATGCCCCAGTTAGGAGGATCTGACTGGGTGTGAAGAAATTGGCCCGAGGAAGATGGTAGATATGAAGCGAAGAATGGAGAGAAAAGATTCACTCTATGAGAGTGAAGTTCAGGTTTATGCCCTTAACCTGGATGGGACAAAAATACCTCGCATGGAACGAAGCTCAGGTTTGACCCTTAACCTGATTGGGGGATGGAATATCTCATTGAAATGAGACTCAGGTTTGTACCCTTAACCTGATCGGGCGGAAAAATGAAGTACCTCTTTGAATGAGGCTCAGGTTTGTACCCTTGACCTGATCGGGTGGAAAATGAAATACCTCTTTGATTGAGGCTCAGGTTTGTACCCTTGACCTGATCGGGTGATGGAAAATGAAATACCTCTTTGATTGAGGCTCAGGTTTGTACCCTTATCCTGATCGGGCGGAAAAATGAAATACCTCTTTGATTGAGGCTCAGGTTTGTACCCTTATCCTGATCGGGCGGAAAAATGAAATGGAATCCTCGAAGGAAGAGACCATGATGGAACCTTCGGATCTTGCACAATAAATCCGATAGGGTTTTTCGCAAAAGGAAGGAGAATGAGGTCCCTAAAGCTTGAAAAGGGATTGGTTTTGGGCGTCTCATTGTCGAGACTAAGATCAGCTTTTGAAATTGCCTTTTGCGGGAAAATGATTGGTGGTTCGACCTCGAACCGAAATGGGACTGTCTATGGTGGGACAGTGGGGACACAGGGAAGTGTGCAATCTGAGAGTTCATGCTCTCAAAGAAGGGAAGGAATCAAGTCCTTAGGAGGGATTTAAAATTGGTGTCAGGATGCATCGAAAGTGGACATCAAGTTCTCACTTCATGTCAGGATAGCTAGAAAATATTGTCAAAATATTGAGAATTTTATTGTTGATTCAAAATTTTTGAGAATGTTGCACATTGTTGCAAAGATATTCCTTCTTTTCTACCCAAAGCATTACCTCCAGACAAGGTTCACTTTGTAGAATCGAGATTTGAAATCCAAATTGCTCGCAATTGACCTTCTTCAAGGAAGTTATCAATTTCCTTGATATGAACAGGGAAGAGAATT
This sequence comes from Nuphar pumila, assembly GCF_984573655.1. NCBI lineage: Eukaryota > Viridiplantae > Streptophyta > Magnoliopsida > Nymphaeales > Nymphaeaceae > Nuphar > Nuphar pumila. The sequence continues at coordinate 83,180,330 of NC_143257.1, forward strand.
TTGATATTGTGAAAGCAATTGATGAAAGAGTATTGATAATAGAATTTCACAAGATTAAAGAGGATTCTTGATAGATCTGGCAGTTTGATATCCTGAGGGCTTCTCTCATGATACTCTTTCTGCACTCTTTTGGCTCTCTGGGTTTTTTCTACATTCTCCTTTATTTTGGAGATATTCTTACTTTTTCTCTCTTTCTTTTTCCTCTCTTTCTCTCTTTTGGGAAGGGTACGTCACAAACTCCTTCAACTTGGAGATGTTTCGATCCTTCTTGGATGATGGGTTCAGAGATCTTTGGGCGATAGCTGAAATTAAATATCTTTTAGGGATTGTCGAGAGGTTCATCGCATCTGCCTTCATCTCGACAGTGCTTTGGACTTTCCCTGGAAGGATCCGTCACAAACTCCGTCATCTTGGAGATGTTTCGAATCTTCTTTGGCCCCGGGGGTCTACTCGCCTAATTCGCCTTCATCTTGACGACAGGTGAGGGATCCCTTTTGCGGATACTCAATTGTAGCTTAGGTGATTTTGAGGAGACAGGGTTTGGGTGAATTCTCTCTTTTCTAGCACTCAGGATATTTCCACTGCCTCATCTTTGCAAGAATAGCCTTTAAAGATGTGCCATCGACTGCGATCAATATCGATCATCTATGACTTTTCAATAACATTGAATCTTCTTTTCTGGCCATATTGAGGATTTATCCTCCATCCTTTTGGTTGGCCAATAGAAAGAATTTGAGTTTTGAATCCCTTTTCGCAAAAGCTTCGCTCTTTTGGAAGTAATGCTGAAGGTAAACTGATTAGTGCAATAAAGATTCTAAAATCAACAAATAATTTGACAAATTGACAAAATTTTCTTGAAATCCTTGGTGAAAATGAGTATTTGAAATCCGGCTCAACACATCCGTGACGAAAATTCTCCTCTCTTTTTCCCCAAAAAGAGAGACTCAGGCTTAGCCCTTACCTGAATGGGAAATGGGAAATACTCCTCTCTTCCCTAAAGAGGAGGTGTTTGCAAAACGAACTTTCGAAGAGAAATTGAGCTTTCGTCAAAGCTCCCTAATGTTAGGCTTCTCTTATGGAAAGGGGGCCGATAATAGTGAGGTCTGAAAATTGGGTCATGAAAGGAACGAGTCCATCACACTCTCCCTACAAAGAGGGTCTTTCATGACGAAGATGGCCTAGTATGAAATTGGGGGGTCACAAGAAAAGCGAGTCTCCGTCGAGCCTCTCCCTTAAAAAGGGTTTCTTGTGTGAAATTGGAAATTGTTTTGCAAACGGTTCACAAAGACGCGAGTCCCTTCAAACTCTCCCTGAAAAGGGGCTAAGTGAACAAATTGGATAGCATGCGAAAAGAACGAGCTCCCTCGAACTCTCCCTAAAAAGGGTCTTTCGCAAGAGAAAATGATTGAAATTGGACATTGAGATTGATTGACCCGAAGGTCGAAATTGGAAATTGGAAAATTGGTTGCTGAAAATTGAATGACCCGAAGGTCACAAATTTGGATGACCTGGCGGTCGAAATTGAGAATTGATTTGACCAAAAGGGTCGAAATTGAGAATTGGTTGACCTAAAGGTCGAAATTTGGAAATTGATTGACCCGAAGGTCGAAAATTGGAAATTGGAAATTGAAATTGAGAATTGGAAATTGGATGACCCAGAGGTCGAAATTGGAGAATTGCCTGATTTGAAGATTTAAATTGGAATTTGGAGAGCAAAATATCAAATTTGAGCAATTGACAGACCCTGATGATTGAAATGACTTGGATCAATAAAAGAGAATGATGAGTTCGAGTCAGAGCTCGAATAAAATATAGAGATCACGAGTCGGAACCCGAATCAACAGAGGAAGAGCTCGAATCTGAGCTTGAATGAATAGAGAGATCTCGAGTCGAAACCCGGATCAACAAAAGAAAATGAAGAGCTCGAATCTGAGCTCGAATGATGTAATGAGATCACGAGTCGGAACCCGAATCAACAGAGAAAAATGAAGAGCTCGAATCTGAGCTCGAATGAAGATAAAGAGATCACGAGTCGGAACTCGGATCAATAAAGAAAACGAAGAACTTGAGTCAAGGCTCGAGTAAGATAATGAGATCACGAGTCGGAACCCGGATCAACAAAGAAAATGAAGAGCTCCAATCAGAGCTCAAATAAGATAATGAGATCACGAGTCGGAACCCGGATCAACAAAGGAAAATGAAGGACTCGAATTAGAGCTTGGATAAGATAAAGAGATCTCGAGTCGGAACCCGGATCAACAAAAGAAAATGAAAAACTCGATTCAGGGTTCGAGTAAGGTAATGAGATCACGAGTCGGAACCCGGATCAACAAAAGAGAATGACAAGCTCAAAGAGATCTCGAGTCGGAACCCGGATCAACAAAAAATAAAGAGCTCAAATCAAAGCTTGAACAAATAAAGAGATCTCGAGTCGGAACCCGGATCAACAAAGAAAAATGAAGAGCTCGAATCTGAGCTCGAATGAATAAAGAGATCTCGAGTCGGAACCCGGATCAACAAAGAAAAATGAAGAGCTCGAATCTGAGCTCGAATGAATAAAGAGATCTCGAGTCGGAACCCGGATCAACAAAGAAAAATGAAGAGTTCGAGTCAAGGCTCGAATAAGTTAGAGAGATCACGAGTCGGAACCCGGATCAACAAAGGAAAACGAAGAAATCGAGTCAAGGCTCGAATGAAGTAGAGAGATCACGAGTCGGAACCCGGATCAACAAAGGAGAATGAAGAGTTCGAGTCAGAGCTCGAATGATGTAATGAGATCACGAGTCGGAACCCGGATCAACAAATGAAAATGATTTGAAATAAAACCCGAGTCGGAACTCGGTTTTCTGAAAAATTGGAATTTTGAAAATGTGCCAGTTTGAGTACTGGATTTTGGAATAATACCAGTTCGAGCGCTGGGTTTTGGTTCAGTATTGGTGATGACCTTTCGATTTTGAATCATTAGGAATCGTGATGGGACTGTTTGTTGAAATCCCAATACTGACCAGATTGTTGTTAATGCAATTGAATGCAAATGAATATGAATTGATGCTTATGAATGCATACGTGCATGAAATGAGGAATTTGTTTATCCTGCTTGCATATAGAACAAAATTTTAAAATGCCCCAGTGTATCTGGGAAAGAAAGTTGGATCATTATTTGAAGGAAACAGGAAGGATTACAAGAGAAGGATAAATGTTTCAAGTATAAAACTTTTTCAAGTGTCGAGCATTAATAGGATCTGGCAATTCTACCCCATCGGCATTGATGAGCCGATATGAGTTGCGGGGTAATGCTTCTTTGACAACATAGGGACCTTCCCAATTTGGCGACCATTTGCCGCCGGGACGATGCTTGAGATAAGCTGTGGATCGAAGTACTAAATCATTTACTTTGAATCTTCTTTCGATGATAGATTTGGCGTATTGCCTGGCTACTCTCTGGCGATAGGATTGAGCATGCTCTGCTGCTTTTAGCCTTCTCTCGTCGAGTAAGTCTAGTTGCACTAGTCGCTGCTGCTGGTATTGGTCAAGAGGTAATTGCAGAAGTGAAGCAAATTTCAAAGCGGGCTTCTGAACATGTAGTGGCAATACTACTTCTGTTCCATAGACCAATTCTGATGGAGTAGCATTCGTTGGTGTACGAATGGTGGTCCGATAGGCCCACTTTGCATCGTGGATCTTCTCATGCCAGTCACGGCCTGTTTCCACAGTTCGCTCTAAGATACGAATTAAAATCTTGTTGGTGGCCTCTGCCTGACCATTCCCTTGAGGATAATATGGAGCGGAAAAATGGTGATAGATCTTGAATTTTGAGCAGAATGTCTTCATCTTTTCATTCTTGAAATGACTGCCGTTGTCTGACACAATGTCATGCGGGATGCCGAAACGGCAAAGGATGTTCTTGTGAATAAAAGAGACAACGTGTCGGCCTTCTACTGTGCGGAGACTGATGGCTTCTACCCACTTGGTGAAATATTCTGTTGCGGCAAGGAAGTATTTGTGGCCATTTGAAGCTGAAGGAGTGATGGGACCTACGACATCGAAGGCCCACATGGAGAATGGCCATGGAGAAACAACAGATTGTAAATATGTTGTTGGCGCATGGATAGAAGGTGCGTGTATTTGACATTGTACACACTTTTTCACATAATGATAACAGTCTTGTTGCATAGTCTTCCAGTAGTACCCTGCTCTTATGATTTGCTTGACAAGGGTTTGGTAGCCGACATGGCCGCTACAAATGCCTTCATGTGCTTCTCGCACGACTTCTTTGGCTTCGTCTTCATCTAAACATCTGGAATACTCTAAACTGAATCTACGACGATAGAGGACATTGGCCAAAATGAAGTATCGAGTAGACATACGCTGGACTGCTCGCTGCTCTTTCTTTGAGAGTTCTGGAGGAAATTCATTGGTTTCTATGAAAGTTTTGATGTTGTAATACCAAGGCTTCTTCTTTTGCTCAGCCTGGTTTACCTGTTCCGCTGGAATGAAAGCAGGTTGGTCAAGTCTGCCAATTTCAAAAGAGCGACAAGATTCTCCATTCTTGAATGCCATAATGGAGCCTAAACTGGCTAGGCTATCGGCCACTTGATTAAAATCTCTCTTGATGTGAAATAACTGAAATTCTTCGAACTTGCTGACGAGAGCTGAAACAATTTTCTGATAGGGAAATAACTTCTGATCTTTGACTTGCCATTCGGCTCGAACTTGATTGACAACAAGTAATGAGTCACCGTAGGCATGTACTCTCTTGACATTAAAGTCTAATAGAATCCTTAGACCTTGAATCAGGGCTTCATATTCAGCCATATTGTGAGTACATTGAAAGTCTAACTTGAGAGAAAATGGAATCATCTCCTTCTCAGGAGTGATTAATAGGATTCCGATGCCTATTCCCGCCATATTCTTAGAACCATCAAAAAATAAATTCCAGACTGGAAATTGCTGGATGTTGCATATTTGCTCATCAAGGAAGTCATCTTCGGCTTTCACTTCTTCGGCCAGAGGAAAATCCGCTAATTGATCTGCAATTGCTTGGCCTTTGATTGATTGCTGCGAGACATATTCTAAGTCATACTGCATCAGTAAGACTTGCCATTTTGCGACTCGTCCGCTGAGAAAAGGTTGCTCTAAGATATACTTGAGGGGATTGAGTTTAGACAAAATTTTGACTTCTGATGCTAGCAGGTAGTGTCTTAGCTTCTGACACATCCATACTAGAGCTAGGCAGGTCTTCTCTATTTGAGAGTATCTCTTTTCATAATCTATGAAAGTCTTGCTCACATAATAGATAGCATGCTCTATCAGGCTGCCTTCTTTGTATTGTGCCAAGAATCCGCCACATGCGACTTGATTAACTGAGATGTATAATAAAAGAGGTTTTCCCAATTCTGGCGGCTTCAGGATGGGAGGATTAAGAAGATACTTCTTGATTCGATCGAACGATTGCTGGCACTCTGGTCCCCATTCGAACTTAACTCCTTTTCTGAGCAAGTGGTTGAAGGGTTCACATCTCATTGCCAAATTGGAAATGAATCGCCGGATTGACTGCATACGTCCTTGAAGGCTACGTAATTCTTTGAGATTCTTTGGGGGAGGCATATCAATGATAGCCTTTGCTTTGGCCGGGTCGACTTCAATTCCCTTTTTACTGACCAGAAAACCCAACAGTTTGCCTGATTCGACTCCAAAGACACACTTTTGCGGGTTAAGCCTTAACTTGTAAAGAATAAGTCTTTTAAAGACTTGATCAAGTGCTTCGAGGTGATCTTCTTCCTCTTTAGATTTCACGAGAATATCATCAACATACGCATCCATGATTTTGCGCATTTGATCGTGAAAGATAACGACCATTGCTCGTTGATATGTTGCTCCAGCATTCTTGAGCCCAAAAGGCATAACTGTGTAGCAGAAAGTGCCCCAAGGCGTAGTAAAGGAGGTTTTTGATTGGTCGCGGGCGGCCAACTTAATCTGATTGTAGCCGGAATATCCGTCCATGAAAGAGAACATGGCATGTCCTGCCGTGCTATCGACTAGAAGATCGATGCTTGGAAGTGGATAGTCATCCTTCGGAGTTGCCTTGTTGAGGTCTCTGAAGTCTATGCAGATCCTCACTTTGCCGCTTTTCTTTGGGACGACAACGATATTGGCTAACCAATCCGGGTAGTCAATAGCTCGGATAAATCCTGCTTTGAGCAGATCTTCAAGTCCTTCCTTGACTTGCTGTTCTATTCTGGGATCCATTTTTCTCAGCTTCTGCTTGACTGGCTTAGCATCCGGCTTTAAGACAAGACGGTGCTCGACCAATTTGGGGTCTAAGCCCGGCATGTCTTCATACGTCCATGCGAACACTTCTTCATGCCGCTTGAGAAAATCTATAAGCCTTTTCTTTTCTTCTGGACTCAGACTGGTTCCGATCTGGAGAATTTTTGGATCTTCCTCTGAACCGATATTGACACCTTCAGTTGGATCTTGTACTAGAGGAGATGGTTCGTCCTGCTTCTGAACTGCGGCGAACTCCGGTAATTCCTGAAGGGACTGATCGTATTCAGCACAATCATCAGACTGCTTTGCACTCTTGTCATTTCCGGTGCTTGCTTTGATTCTGTGAATTGCTGTCGACTTCTGAAAGGCCTTGGGATTGAGAACGAGCTTCTTCATTGTCCGAGAAGTCATTCTGAAATTTTGAAGAAGAAATCTGGTTCAGACAAATCGGCCTATAGTAAGACAAGCAATCATTTGAAGAGAACCATACATAAAATAGCATTGAATTATAAAATGATGAGACAGACAAAAAGGCAGTAGATGGCATCCGGATAGACAAAGAAACTTGAAATTTTATTGATTGAATTGATCAATGACATTGGTAAAATGAGTCATTTATTTGGAAAAGAATAGAAAGGAAATAACAAATGGTCTTCATTGTGCCCCTTTGACAAAAACAGTCTTCCTTGATGAGCTTCCTCCGGAGAACCCTAGTCCTGCTCTGTGGGGATGATGTTTCTGGATCATTGGCTCGATGCGGCCATCTTCATTCTTGCCGAGTCCCTTGAAGGGTTGATAGCCATGCTTCAGGAGTAAATCAAATCCCTTTCTTGACTTCATGAATTGAGGAAACAAGGGATGATCCTTAATGGTGCTGTAGTCGATTCGACCTCCAACCTTGAAAAATTGAGGACCTTTCCATCGTGTCGTGGCTACTGTGTGCAAAGATGGCTCTGATGGTGCCTGAAGTATTTCTCGATTCTCCTCGAGATTGATCTCTTCACTTTCCCTGATGCTGGGAATATCTGCATTGAATGATGGCCGAGGAATCATGGGCTGCGGGAGCCTTTCTTCTGGGTCTTCTCCCAGTATTGTGGTAATCATTCCACCTTTGGACCACTTCACACATTGATGGAGGGTAGAAGGCACTGCATTAGCATTGTGAATCCACGTCCTACCGAGCAGCAAGTTGTAGGTTGGTGGTACATTAACTACATGGAAAAGCACTGAATGCACTGAATAGTTGATAAACACTTCCAGGAATATCTTGCCCTTGGCCGTTTGACCATGATTGTCAAACCCATAGATAGTGATGGGATCTGGAATATATTCTTCATCTTTGATCCCTAATGCCTTTGCGGTCATTTCAGGACATATGTTGAGGCTACTGCCTCCATCGACCAGCACATGCGGTACCGTCATTCCTCTGACCCGAACGACAATATACAAGACATTATTATGAAAGGAATGAGGCTTTGGAAGAAATATTTGCTGAAAATATGGTAGACAATTTGGAAAAGATGTCTCATTACTAGGGACTGAGTCGTCGTGGGAATCACGACAATTGTGTTGTCATTCCTTCTGCAAAAGAAATAAACAACGAAAATATGCCTTGTTACCTAGGCGAGGTCGTCAAACCACAAGAGAAAGAAAATTTTATTGAAATGGGGAAAACATGACTTTATTGATCTTGACAAAGAGGTGGGGGACAAACAATTTGCCACCATTCACGATAGTCGGCAGACACTCTAGGACCAAGAAAGATTTTAAGAGAAACAAAGGAATCCCAACCGTAGCGGGCAGAATGATATGCCCCGGACCATTGTGCGGAAGTGAGATCAAACTCTGCCATAACTCCTGATAATAGTCGGGCTTCGACATACTGCTGCCTCTGGGAGAACTGCCGAACACATCTCTCTGGTTGGTAGTAAGTGTAGAAGAATGGTCCTAGCAACTTGAATCGCTTGCCATAAGCGTACGTATATCGGGGAGGAGACAGCTGCCGATCAAAATAGTCCCAAACAATGTCATTTTCCTGAATGTTGTTGATCATAGACCGGTACTGCGCCACCAGAAGGAGTTCTTGACCATTGTATCTGAAAGAGCTTGCTCGGGCTGGAACAAACTGGAAAAACCAGGACTGAAGTGCGTAGATGCATCCTTCAACTAAAATGGACTCTCCAAGTGAGAATCGAGTCAGACCTCGATATAGGAAGGCGAGCGCTGCCATGGCTAAAGAGAGGCGATTGGTTTGCCGACTTCCCCATCTTCTCATAAGTTGGATTATTCTGATGTCCATGTAGTTTTGCCCATCTGGGAAGAGGGATAATCCTACAGTGCATAGAACCATTGCATTCTGAATCCTTTCTTTGGCTGTTCTTGAAAGCGAGCTGACTTCGACGAAGGTCCCGTACTGGCGGTACAACTCAAGTAGGTCAACATATTCATTTCCTTCTAACTGGATCAGAGGCCAAGATCGGCGGCCTGTCATACGAGCTAAGGAGTCTCGGGGGTCCAAACCCTTGACATTGATAAGGAATTGATGCTCTAATGGGTCGCTTGGTCGACCAGCTGGTTCTGGCAACCCCATGATTTCTGCAAATTCATCCATTAAAACAGTCATCTCTCCCCACGGGAACCAGAAGGTACACGTTCGAGGATTCCATCGCTCTGCCATTGCATGGATCAGGTTTCCATTGATGGTCTGCTTTCCGACTGCTGATGCCAGCTCTAATCCACACTCGCTCAAATGGTCCGGGAACATTCGGGAAAAGCTCTTTAGCCAGGAATAATACCACCGGGGAATGAAAGTTCCGGTGCTAAGGGCTCGATGTTCAGGACGACCTTGTCGCACCTCGAAGGAGATGTGACCTTCAGGAAAGATAGGATCGACTTGACTGGATGCCATCGAACTGAAAACAGAGAAAGACTCAGAATGAGGCTTAGAAAAATGTGAGAAATTTTGAAAAAATTTGCAGGCAGGATAAAAATGCAGCTAGAAATTCAAGATCCAGTAGAAAGGTAGAATGTAAAATCGCCTGGAGTTTTGAAAGAAATGGGATATTTGAAAAAAATCATCCAGGGTTTGAGAAAAGATCTCGTGGAAAATAAGGATATTTGGAAAAAGACCTAATGAGTTGAAAAACATTGGGAAACATAAAGAATTGAGGAAATCACACATACAATCTCATCCTGCACAAACATTTATGCACATTCAGCACTCCCTAAAAGGCTGACTCTAGATGCATCAATTTGAAAACAACTGTAGAACCCTAATCCTAACTCTAGGTTCAGATCATCTTTGTCCAATCCAGTTATGCCGATATACCCGAATCGAAATCCGAGGTACGTGGCATAGAATTTCAACTCCGGTTCTAAGGTAAGGTTTTCCAACATCCTTGAGCGCCTACCGATATACTTCGGACTGTGGCCCGCGGTACGTGGTAGGGGGTGTTAACCCAAATAGTTGGCCCAGTTGTGAGGCTCTGTCCCGAACTATGGTTCTCGAAGAGAGCCCAGCAACGTGAAGACCGGGTAATGATAGGTAATTGGAGGTTTTGAAAAATGATCACATGCAAGAAATAGAGGGCTCTAAGTCCTATAGAGATGGACTTTTGAAAATCTTTGAAGAAGCATACATTGTTTGCATTCAGATCCTAAATTGAGGAGAGTTGTGTTTAGACCTAAGTCTATATGAGCATGAAAATTTCTCCTCAATATGGTCCTACCAAACCATGCCTAAGCTATATGCATTCAATGTCAGCTGGGTCAGAATCTAGGCTCCTAGGTTCACATGATAGCAAAAAGTAAAAGAGCTGACATTTTGTGAACATAATTTCAATAATTGAACTAAGTCAAGCATAATTTAGGTCAGACAAGAACAGGTCCCATCACGGTCGCCAAACCTGTTATCGTCGCGAAATTTTTCCCCCGTCTTCCCTTGCGGAAGAGAGAGAGAGGGGAAACGCTTTCGCGCTTCAAACTTTGACCGGATTTTGGAAATTGTTTTGAAATACTCGCCTCCGTTTTTGAAAATTGCGGGAAAATCCATGGGATGGGGCTCGACCTGTCGGTACGAGGTTCGATCGTTCCTGCCGCCTTTAACAGGGGTAATCGAACCAAGGACCAAAACTATGCTTGACTTAGCGAAATTATCAAAGTTATGTTCTATCCTAAATGCACAGAGAATTCAGGCATGTGCTATGAGATTTTGGAAAATGCCAGTTGGAAAACATGATGTATGCTTAGAAAAACATTTGGAGTTGGAAAGAATTTCTCAGGAAAAAGCATGAAAGTCAATTTCTCAGGAAAACTCATGTGAAAAAGGGTTTTTGAAATCACGGGAAATTTCATGAACTTGTGGGAAAATCATGAATGGTTAAAAATCCTGGGAAAATGGAAGTGATTCTTGAGGAAAAGGTGAACCTTTGAAAAGGGAAATACTTCTTAGGAAAACTTGGACTTTGAGAGTTTTCTTAGGGAAATAATGGAAAATTTATAGGAAAACTCATTGGGGAAGGAAATTCAAAACTTGGGAAATTGAAATCCTAGGAATTTTTACCCTTGAAATACTTGGAAATCGATTTTGATCTTGGAGAAAGATTGGAAAACTCTTTTGAATCTCTTAAGAAAATATCATTTTCCAGGGAAAACTGTGGAAAAACTTGTCTTTGGAAAACCGATTTTGAAAAATCCTTAGAGTTTCTTGAGAAATCGATTTCTTGAGAATGAAGTTTTCTTGAGAAAATCTTGAGAAAATCAATGATTTCATGATGCAAATGACATGAGTAAATGAATGCACTTTGAAAAGATTTTCTGAGGAATTGGTTGGAAAATGTGCATTAAGTCCAAATAAATCCTTCACATATTCTGACTGTGGCCATGAATATGTTCAGAACTTAGCTGATTTGATGCACATGATTTTGAAAACTTTAGAAATATGATGTGCATTTTAAGATAGCCTAAGAGTGCAGGCTCAATGTGACTAATAGAAAGATGATGGATCTGGGTCTCGTCCATATTCCGACTAGGGCCGTAAATATGGATCCCACCGAGTCCGTCAACTCCCTAAGAGTTGGTGCACGTGCCATTCGTGAACATCCATAGTGCTTTTGAAATAAGATGTATGAATCATAGAAACAGGATATTGCATAAATTCAAACTATATGATATGCATCCTAGTCTAAGCAGGAAATTAAGTCTCTTATTCCAAAATTTACATTATTACATCACTAAATAAATGAAATAAAAGAAAATTGCAGATTTCAACTCCTTCTTTTGAATGTCCCTGCCAAGCTTGAAATAAAGTTAGCTCAAATATGTGGGTTTTTCCAAGGTTTTCCAATAATATTATGAAATTATTGGATTTAATTGGATATAAACCCTATGATCATGCTTCCTTGATATTTGAAATGATGTAAATGCAGGGAATTCAGTGGAAAACAGTTTGAAATTCGGAATTGGGGTCAAAATGACCAAAATACCCCTAAAATTACAGTTATACCTTTAAAATCAGGGTTTTTTGAAGGAAAACTTGGTAAAATTGAGATTTTGAAGTTCAAATTGAATCAAATGATGATAAAATGCAGTAAGAGATATGATGACATGCTGCTAGACACATTAAGACTGTAAAATCAGAATTTGGTATTTTGCAATTTATCAAAAATAACGATTTTCGCTTGGATCCGGGTCCTGCGGGACCTTGTTTTGGTATTATGGATGATCCGAACCTCAAATGGATTCCAAATTGCACCAAATTCGGTATGAAGCATCTAAACACTTTGATAAACAACCTAGAATGCTAAAAATCATGAAATGATATGATTTAAATGCTAAAATTCAAGGAAAGTCCTAAAAATGATGGATTTTGCCTATTGATCCGAACCAAATGCAATGCCTAATATGATAATGCAAGATTTACACCATGGAAACTTCTGATATTTTGCATACTGCTAAAAGACCCGAAATGGAACATTTTTGATTTTTACAGCCTCGGGATTTGAGCCATGGTGAGTTCAATAACAGGGATTTAACTCTGACAGAGGTAAAAATCACACTAATCTGATGTAAAATGATAAAAAAATACAAAACAGCCATAGAAATTTATGAAATTAATCAGAGATATGCACGACACCTACATGAACAATTTTCATGTTTATGACTTTGGCATTTGATCAACAGAAACACAGATAAAAATATAACTATTCCTACCTAAACTAACAGAACAGACAAATGTAGCAAAACAGGGGGCTGACAAGAAAAATCCGAAGCAGGGGTCAACACTGTTCTAAAAATTACAGGCTTTCAGATTCAAATAGAGGACATCTCGGACACCACTTTCACTTTTTACAATTTCGGATTTGGAGCAACAAACAAAGAGAAACCATAGCCCTAAGTTGATCCAAGATCCCAGAGGCCCAAATTAGGCTCTGACACGTGTCCCGAACTCTCGGATTTTTGTCAGACATAAAAAAAATCATAAAAATCTGCAAAAATCATATTAAAAACTAGACATTATTCCGATTTCAGAACATCTTTCGGATCGAAAATCGGATCTCCCATGAGGGATATCTCGATTTTACAAGTCGGCAAATGATTTTCAAAACGTATCCCAGATAACAAAACCCGACTTGCCATTTTGAATATTTACCACAGTAAACAAATTCAAATGACTCCGAATTTTTGGAAAAATTTTAGAGATACCTAAGGGCGAATTCCGTGATTTTTTTTGGGATTTTTAATAAAAAACAAATGCATGAAATTACGTGTGGACTGACCGACAAAAACAGAGACCTACTGAAAATAAGCAGAATTGAAATAAAGGCTAAATTAATCCTAATTAATTCATGAAATATGCTAAATGAATGAAATAAAATACAAATTAAATCTAGATAACTACATGCATATTAAAATCATCAAGGAAGCATAATGAAACATTTGATATATGTCGTTTTATGAGAATAGCTCAATCCATCCCTCGGATGAGCTCTTTCTTCAAACGACTCCCGATTCGAATTATAGAATCAAATCAATAGAAAAGAAGTGCACCTTGTTTCGTTACGCAGCGTAGGATTTCTTGAAAGAAGCAGCTATCACGAGCTTCCTTCGTTCTTCGCTCCGGGCTTCAGATGGTTCACAAAAATCGACCTCTGTTGGAATCCAATTCGCCACAGCACGAGCTCTACTCCACCTTCTTCAATGCGCCAAAGGGGGCACGATTTCCACAGTTCAAAATCTGATTCTAGGAAGGCTAGGTCGGATTTTCCAAGTTCACAAGAGCTAAAAAAAAATGATCTCCTTCAGGTTGGGCGTGAACCCTTGTTTTTATAAATTTTCTGAAAATTTTTGAAATTCAAACAGGCTGGATCTGAGCCCTCCATGTGGCGCCATCTCAGAGGGTGCCATCTGAGGGGTTTGAAATTCGAATTTGTCTTCTGCAGGGAGCCCTCAGATGGCGCCACCTCAAAAGGCTATTTTGATTTTTTGAGAAAAATAAAAAATGGAAATTTTGTGGGTGAGACACCTCAGCAGGGGGAATTTGGAATTTTTCAAAAGTTTGCTTGATTCTCTCTGCAGGGAGCTCCCAGAAGGCGCCACCTCAGAGGGTGCTCTCTTGGAATTTGAAATTCAAACTCACCTTTTGTAGGGAGTCCTCAGGTGGCGCCACCTCATGGTGGGCTACCTTTATTAAAAATAAAATAAAAAAATGAAAATGGAGCCAAGTGGAGTCCTGGAATGGTGCCACCTCAAAAGGTGTTCTGAGGTGTAAAGTTGGAACAGTAGGGGCATGCCATGTGGCGCCACCTCTGGGGAGTTCAAATGTTTGAAATTTTGCTTTTCTGCAGGAAAGGAGGGGCTGACATGTGGCATTTCCTCAGAGTGGCTCCTACGATGCCATGTGGCAGGAGAACATGAAGGGAGGAAGCAAAATGCGCCACCTCATGGGGGTTTTTTTTCTACTTTTTCTGGTGCAGGGAGGTCTGGACATGTGGCGGACAAGTGTCAGCTGTCTGGAGAGGCTTTCTCAAATGGCGCCACCTGAGGGGGGAGTTTGAAATTCAAATGGAGGTTGGCCCTGGAGGAATGGAGGGTGGACATGTGGCGCCACCTCAGGGTGGCTCCTACAATGCCATGTGGCAAGAGGGAGGAAAAAGAGGGCAGTGACATGTGTCTCCTACTTTTCTGAAAAAAGTAGGGAGAGGACATGTGTCCTCTACTTTTTCTGAAAGAAGCAGAGAATGACACGTGGCAGAGGGGAGAGAAGGTGGGCCAAGCCATGTGGCGCCATCTCAGACAGGATGAAAAAGGTAGGAGTTCTTTGATTTTCGCCACCTATGGGGATTTTTGAATATTTGAATTCTAGCTTTTCTGAAGAAAGCAGAAAACGACACATGGCATTTGCTTTTCTGAGGAAATGGGAGCTTGCCATGTGTCCTCTGCAGGAGACACTCCAGATGGCGCCACCTCAGAGGAGACAAGCCTACTTTTTCTGTAGGAATTTAGGAGTGACACATGTCTCCTACTTTTCTGAGAAAAGTAGGAAGAGGACATGTGTCAGGCTACTTTTCTAGAAGGAAGGAGGGGTTGACACGTGTCCCCTGCAGGAGACACACTTCAAGTGGCGCCACCTCAGAGGAGACAAACTCCACTTTTTCTAGACAGGACAACCTATGACACTTGGCATCTCCTGGTAATCTTGGGAATGACACATGGCGCAGGATGGATAGGGTGACACATGGCAGATAAATGGGATGACATGTGGCGGCTTCTGAAGGTAGCTCCACACTGACACTTGGCATGTGGATGAGAGGAGAGAGAAAGGACAAGTGGCACCAATCCAGGGGACAAGGCTCTTATATTTTTGGGTTTTTTCAAAATTCAAATTTTTCAAAAGGAAAGCTTGTGTAACACCACCTCAGTGTGGGTCCCACATTGCTTCTTTATTGAAATAAGGATAAAACCACAACTTCTTTTTGGAATTTTCATAAAATCTGGACTAATGGGCAAAACAGGAATTTTGGAAAGAGTTGACCCTTGTAGGGCGATTTTGTAAAAGAAAGATATTTGAAATTGTCAAAAAGGGCAAAATCTGAGGTGAACTGACTGAAATCCACATTAAAAACTATCCAGATCGTTTTCCTGAGAAAATATTTTGAAATTCAGAGTCCTGGGGGTGAAATGGGAAGAATTGATAATTTTGAAGACCCAGGGTTTTGAAATCAATTTTGAAAAGAGTTGAAATTCTAATCTGGATTGAAAATTTTAAAATCAAGAGTTCTGGACCTCGAAATGACATGCTGTTGAGTGCAGTGATTTGAAATGCTCATGTAATGATATGCAATGTCATGTCTTATGCAATAGAATCTTGAACCAAGACTTGGAGCTGTCTGTCTCCTGTCAGGAATAAATTTTTGAACATCTGAGTTAAAATTAGAGAAATTTTGAGAGTTTCAGATGAAATTTAGACTTTTGCAAGGTCCGGCTAAAAAAAAATGACCATTTTGCCCTCCAGCGATTTCAGAGGCTGGATGTTGATGCTTGGTGGAACTGTCGGGGAGGTGAGTGAAAATTTGGGGTGTTTACACTTAGTGAGTCATAACAGGTGACAGTTGGCCGCGTAAGGCTTTGAGAGAGGAGAATAGATTAAGGTTGTTCAGGAAAAAGCGTTTGTTAGAAGTAGTGAGTGACAAACGATGTCCTGATGGTGATTAGATGCAGAGACCTCATTCTAGGAACGATAACAAGCTTGTTGCGTAGTAGTTCACAGCTTACGATCAAATGGATCATATGCTGCGTTGGTCAGCTGTACTGCTTACTTGCTTTGAACTGCTTACTTACTTACTCGCTTTCACTGCTTACTTATTCGCTCGCACTGCATACCTACGCGTTTGCACTATTCATCTGCTTGCATTGCTTACCTGTTTAACTGCATATCTGCTTTAAACTGCGTAACCTGCTAAATTAAATGTACTTAATTCAGTTTCTTGTAGTCTCTCTTGTGCACCTACTAGTTTTTCGCGAAACTAACCCATTCTATGGGTACAGGTGATGATTTGGTACTCTACGAGCGATGGCGCGATTGCAAGATGGCTTCAAGAGTTCTTCTTCCTGCTTTTAGCTCGCGTCCTGGACGCTTGGGTTTGCATCGGATTTTCCTTAGGATATCCGAATCTTGTGAATTTTGGTTCTTTTAGCTAACGTGCCCAAAGTGTTTAGCTTGCCTTATGATTTATCAAAAGAAATTTCTTCCGCCGATTTGATAAACAAACTCTGAGGGAAAGAGATATTTCTAGTCTCTTGCCTGTTTTTCTGAAAAAGTTCGCAAGTTTGAAATTTGGGGCGTTACAACTTGGTATTAGAGCTAAGGAAAGTAAGGATTCTTGACCATTGAGCATCCTTATCGCACTGTAAGTATACGATTTTTCTTATTTTATAGATGTTTTTAGCATTGTTAAGCTAAATGGCTTGACATGTTATGCTTATGTACCAGCATTGCTGGTTTTTTTGTGAACTACTCATGTTACGCATGAATAGTACGGATGTTTTTGGCTTCTTTTTCGAGTTTCCTCAGATTTTGATATTTGGTATCCCTTGTTTACATCAAGGATGGTAAAGAACTCGAACAAAGATTCGGCTGACGAATGGTCAAATATTAGGAAAAATTACCCTGACTTGTATTTTTATTAATGTAGGTCGAGGAAATTTCGTGAACGAAATTCTTTTAAGGAGGGTAGGATATAATAAACTAAAAAAAAAAATTAAGTTAGTATTCGGGTCGGATCCGGACCCGGACCCGACCCGAACCCAAATGGAGGCACCGCCTCCCGTGTTTTGAAGATAGGGAGGCAGAGGTTTCAAAGAGAACCCCTGCTTCGTTCTTCCTCTCTCGTTCTCTCTCCCCAATACCCCCGACTCTCCCTCGTCTTTGGTGATTTGCAGAAGAGTCCTGTCAGGCCGCCTTCGGCAATAGCACCACCGGAGCCCACCCTCGCCGGCGACAGCCTCCCCTCTGCGACCTTGTCGGCGATGCCTTTCTACCCGACGACCCCCAGACTCACCGTCGGCCACCTCTTTCCTTCTCTATGTTGCGAAGGCACCAGCGACCCACCGTCACCGCCTTCCGCTCCGGCGACTCTCCAGGTACGCACCCACCTCCTCTCCCCTTTTCTTTTCCTTCCGCCTCTTCTTCTTCTTCTTCGTGAGAGATCGACCGACAGGGGGGCAGAGCCCCCTGCCGTCGCCTCTCATCGGCAAGGGAGTTACCTCCCCTGCCTTTCTTAGGATCGGCCGATAGGGGGCTCCGCTCCCCCTGTCCCTCTCATTTTGCCGACAAGGAGCGAAGCTCCCTGTGTCGGCCCACTTTTTTGCCAGGGGCTTTGCCCCCCTGCCTTTTTGTGGATTTTTCGGCAGAGGCAGAGCCCCTGCCTCTTCGTGGTTCTTCCATCAGAGGAGGGGCTCGCCCCCCTCCTCCTTGTTCCCTCTGTTTGGCAGGGGAGGGGCACGACCCCTCCCTGCTTCTGTTATGGCAGGGGAGGGGTCGAGCCCCTCCTCTCTGCTCCTTGCTCTATATCATGGCAGAGGAGGGGCTGAGCCTCCTCCCTGCTTTGTGTTATGACAAAGGAGGGGTTGAGCCCCCTCCCTGCTCTTTGTGTTGGCAGGGGAGGGGCTGAGCCCCCTCCCAACTCCTTGTTGCGGCAGGGGAGGGGGCCGATCCCTGCCTGTGCCGCTTTTCTCGTTAGGCAGGGGCATCGCCTCTGCCTTCACTGTTTTTTGGTAGGCCGGGGCAAGCCCCCTCGTCTCGCCTTTCTCTGGCATTAGGGAGGCCTCCGTTCGTTGTTGACAGGCAGGGGCTTTGACCCTACCTCTCTTCTGCTTTGTGAGGCAGTGGCGCAACTCTGACTGCCCTCGCTTTATAAGGGCAGGGGTGCGACCCCCTGCCTCCTCGGAGTCCGCTGACAGCAAGTCAACAGGGGCTCGCAGCCCCTGCCTTTGCTTCTTGCGCTTATAGCAAGTGCGCATGTGCACGAGGCCCCTGCCTCTGCTTCCCTTACGTCAGGACGGCGATAGTGCCCCTGACTTTCTATTTTGGTGTTAGCTTGCTAAGATCATTACTTTTGCAGCTCGTACGACGGACCCTGCTTGCGCTCCGCGACCTGAGCCGCCAATCGCGTACATTCGCGGATGACAACAAGCTTGCAACTCTCAAAGGTAGGGGAAGATTGCACAGAAGTCTTGGATAATTGAATTAAGTTCAATTAACTAAAAATGGATCATTAAATAAATATATATATATAGAAATTTTTATATATATATATATATATATAGAAATATATATATATATATATATTTATACGAGTACACCTTTGACTCGAGGACGCGGTTTCGCGATCCTTGTCCTTTACTTTGCCATTGCGCATCGCGCAAAGGTTTGGCGTTGCACTCCTATTTACGATCTTTATTCGCCGTTGCACGTTGTGCCGAGGGTTTGCGTTGCACTTCTGCTTACCGCTTTTACTTTGTCATCGCGCTTTGCATCTAGGCTCTTGCTTTTGCATATGTGTTGGTATTGCCTTGCTATTGCATATGACGTGCAGGTTCTTGCTCTTTGCGTATGCCTTAAAGGCATCCTCGGGGAGGATGCAAGGAGCATTTACCACCCTCCCTTTTGCGACAAGAGTTCAGTCGGGAGCGAGCGACACATCCTCGTCTAAGGAGAGGGATACCTCACAAGCATCCTCGCTCTTCGTGTGCGCAGTCCTGCAGAGTCGACTTGAGATTTTAGGGAGCTGCGCAAAAGCATCAAAGACTGCTCCAAATCGAAGCATTTGGAAGGATGTGACTGGCTGGTTTTGCTCGCCTTCTTGGCTTATCTTGGGTGATCCTGAATTGGGGATTCAAGCGAGCTTCTTAGTGGGTGTTTTGTTGAGAAACCCGTGTTCCGTCTATCGAGCCCAGTATCGAGTCATGCGAGACATGTAGATACCTCAATAGCAGATGTGATTCGAGATAATCACATGCATAATGTTGGCACAAGATACTGCTGTTCCAAAAGATAAAGTAAAGTTGATAAACTTTACATCTTTGTGAAATACTCCTGTTGAGGCATCTATTGAGTTGCTATACCCCCTTCATCCTAGAGTACTTGTAGTCGTGTTCGACACGTCTAGTACTGCGATGATCGGATGAGACGGTCGTGCGACCTCGAACAACGCTAAATGCAAATATTGTAATCACATAAATGGCCTCACATTCGCCTTCACAGGCAAGATGCTTGAGTGGTTTAAAGACCACAACATAGAATGGGTAGTTAGTTAAACAAGCCCTAACTTACCTATTCACTTCTATGTGTCTGTCAAGGGAGAGGACAGAGCGGTACAAACTCCAATGGACAGGTTGTTAACAACCACCCTACGGGCAACGATCCGGGCTCCCCAGTCATTGGAGTTAGGGGAAAGGGGCTACATTAGTTAGCTCAACACTTCTGCAGAAGTTGGATGCGTCTGTGGCACAGCCTCCTTTGGGGAATCCTCTCTCGGCTAAAGCCGTCCCTTTGGAGCGAACTCAACTAGCTATTCGGGTTATTGAAAATACATAGAATAACAGACGCCCAAACTAGTCTCAGTTGGTTCTACGTTTTGCCTACGCGTACCCGCAGGTTCGTAATTATAGAAACATAAGGTCTATTCACACTGGTCGTTGAGTCGTGAGATTCGCTTGCACTACTGCTTCACTTGCACTACGGATTCGCTTGCACTACTGATTCGCTTGCACTACTGCTTCGCTTGCACTACTAATTCACTTGCTTGCTCGATAGTTCAATATGCTACTCGTTGAGTTGTGCACGTTTGTCAAGGCGTTACTCTAGTTGGTTAAACTGCTTACGCAGTTCTTTGCAGAGTAATAAGGCGCTTCTCATACTAGTTAAATGCTTATAATAATAGCATTATGCCAGTTGCTACATGTTAGCATGTGACTTGCGTTATCCCTTGGTTGAACTATTTGCTGCTTATTGTAGCGTAACACTTGTTGGCTTGCATCTCTTATGATTGATGTGATTGCATACAGCTCGTAATCTACGAACTGGTGGCAACTAGGATTGATGTGGCCGCTTGTCTTATAAGCTGCTTACATATTGTGATATAACTGTTGTCGTATGATTGCTTATAAATGGCTTGTGATGCAATAGTTTATGCCTTACGATTAATTTAATTACTTGATGGACTGAGCCATTTTATGATAATTATATGTTTTACGAGCATTTTTATGAGTGCTTGTCTTATTCAGCTATTTTGTTTGGCTGACGGGTAGAGTTAGTTACCCTTCGCCTATAGAATCAACTGAATTGCCATATCTGCGCATTCTCATATGTCGTTTACACATGCTTTGATGGCCTATTTGAGGATTACAATATTCCTTGTGGCAACAATACGATGCGTAGGATTATGTGCTTCTATGTGAAGTGATACGATGCATATTGCTGATATGCATGCTTGTGCCCATATTGTGGCTACCGACCGCGAGGCGGTCAATGGTTCAGAGCAATCGATTAATGACCCATGTATAACTGAGTAGGGCGTCTGTCGAGGACCTGATCTCTAAAGGATTATCTGCGAGGGAATGTATGATCAAGGCCAGGTACCCGGCTAGAGTGGTAGATTATCTGTGAGGATGTACACTATCCAGGAACGGGTAGCCGCAAAGACGATGAACTCCTGTTAGGAAGTGTATGGTCCAAGACCAGGTATACCATCTAGGGCGGAATTCCTTGTGAGGTTATACATTTCCCAGACCTGGTGATCCGGCATTGATCTTGTTGTTTGTATTAGTGGCTATCGACCCTGAGAATAGTCATTTGTGTTGATGCGTGTATCACAATGATTTTCATTGGATATGGCATTTGTTGGGGATCCGCTTCCCAAAGTTTTCGCTGTGGGGGTATGTATGATCAAAATCAGGTGACTCAGCTAGAGCAGTAGAATCTCTGTGAGGATGTACACTGTCCACGAACGGGTAACCGCGAAGTCAGTGAACTCCTGTGAGGAAGTGTATGGTCCAAGATCAGGTATACCCTCTAGGCAGTAATTCCTTGTCAGGTCGTATATCTCTCGGACCGAACGATCCGACGTGGATCTTGTGTTTTTGCTTACCATAAAAAGTTATGGTGAGCTGTGACGATCTCCTGAGATTGTTTGTGATAGCCAACTATGAATTCATAGTTTTGGCTTTCTGTTTTTGCATGATTACATGCAGGACTCAGATGTGAGAATCAGATCGTTAGCGATTTGAGTTAGTGATTATGTTTTGGACCTTCTATGGAAGGGTGCGCTTTTCTAAGAAAGTATGACGCCTTAGTGAGTCATAACAGGTGACAGTTGGCCGCGTAAGGCTTTGAGAGATGAGAATAGATTAAGGTTGTTCAGGACAAAGCGTTTGTTAGAAGTAGTGAGTGACAAACGATGTCCTGATGGTGATTAGATGTAGAGACCTCATTCTAGGAACGATAACAAGCTTGTTGCGTAGTAGTTCACAGCTTACGATCAAATGGATCGTATACTGCGTTGGTCAGCTGTACTGCTTACTTGCTTTGAACTGCTTACTTACTTACTCGCTTGCACTGCTTATTCGCTCGCACTGCATACCTACGCGTTTGCACTATTCATCTGCTTGCATTGCTTACCTGTTTAACTGCATATCTGCTTTAAACTGCGTAACCTGCTAAATTAAATGCACTTAATTCAGTTTCTTATAGTCTCTCTTGTGCACCTACTAGTTTTTCGCGAAACTAACCAATTCTATGGGTACAGGTGATGATTAGGTACTCTACGGGCGATGACGCGATTGCAAGATGGCTTCAAGACTTCTTCTTCCTACTCTTAGCTCGCGTTCTAAACGCTTGGGTTTGTATCAGATTTCCCTTAGGATATCCGAATCTTGTGAATTTTGGTTCTTTTAGCTAACGTTCCCAAAGTGTTCAACTTGCCTTATGATTTATCAAAAAAAAAAAATCTTCCGTTGATTTCATAAACAAACTCTGAAGGAAAGAGATATTTCTAGTCTCTTGCCTGTTTTTCTGAAAAGGTTTGCAAGTTTGAAATTTGGGGCGTTACAAATTCATCTATCGATTAGCCCCAAATACAACATTCGATCAGGTAGGGAATTTAGTTGATCAATCACTCGATCTATTCAATCACTCAGCCAGTAAACTGGTTTTCAATTTCAAAGTGATCGATTGGTGGTAAATAGCCATCGATATTGAGATACCTAACCTGTTATTGAAGCAAGACTCCACCATAGAATATAGCAACAGTGAGAGGGCAAATACTAAATGATCTTTTGTTGGAAACAATAGAATATTCGATGTGATTTTAGGGCTTTGAAAACATTGCTCTGCTAAAAAAAAGTAGATGGTATAGGAAAACAGAGGGTACTAAACTCAGTTACAATGCCAACAACAAAAGCGCAATTCGAATCTACAAACAATGTTTAGAATCTTATGTTCTTGAAACCTATATTTAATGGATCATGATTCAGGAATGCCAAATTTCAACAACATTGGATTTCATAGTGTTCAAAAATGCTGGAATTCGATTATACAACCACCCAAAAAAAATCTTTATTATCGACTCAGATGATCAATGTTGGGAAGCCATTACCTTAGAACCGGAGAATTATCTTTTATGTCACGTACTTCGAGCTTCGGCTTGAGTATATCGGCGTACCCTGATTGGAATCAGATGATATAAATCTTAGAGTTAGGATTAAGGTCCTATCAGCCATTTCAAAATATTGCATATAGAGTCAGCTTTAGGGAATGATGTTTGTGTATCCTTGCTTGTATATCTGTGATTGTGTGATACTTTATATATATATCTTTCTTATATTTTCCAAAACCCTGGGTATATACTTCAAAATTTCCTCTTTTGTTTCTAAAACCCAGGTGTATTTTTCTTTCTCTTCTTTTTTTTCCTTCTTCTAAATTTCTTCAAAAAAATTCTTCTGATCCTGCCTGCAAGTTTTTCAAAATTTAAATCCTTACCATTTATTCTCAAATTCTATTTTTTCCTTTTTTTCTTCTGTTTTTATATTCTTGTTTATATTTTCATAAAAATCTCTTTCCGTCAAGAAATATCCTTTTCATAATGGTATTTTCGTTCATATTTTAGTTGGTTACTCTCCCTCGTGGAGTAAACAACACAATTGTCACAAATTTTGTGGTGACTCAATCCCTAGTAATGGGATACAATTGTTTTAGATTTCAACCTAAATCCTCCCTCTTGTCAAATTTTTTCCAAAAAAGTTTCTCTGGTCTAAAAACCTCCCCTTTCCTCTACAGAGAGATCACTGATATTCAAAAATGGTTATGACAAGAGCGGGAAAAGAAACAAATCCTCAACTCAGCGACAGTGAGGCGGAAAAGATGAGCTCTCCTAAATCAGTCAGGGGACAGGGTCAGAACAAGAAAGATGACATCGACCCCGCTATGTATGACATGTTCCAAAAGATGATGGCAAGGATGATGTCAGAACAAGCCGAGGCCAAGCTGAAAGAGGCAGTTCCTAAAAGCAAGCTGAAGAAGAAGCCTGTGAAAAAGCAAGTCAGAATCATCAGGAAGAAGGTACAGCCAGACACTACTTCTGAGGAATTAGAGTAAGTCGAGGAAGAATCGGAAGAGGAAGAGCAAATTGTCTACAAATGGAATCCTCCGAGACAGACTGTAAAGATAACTGCAGAAGAGCCTGAATCCGTCAACAAGCCCAAGTCTGGGGCTCCAGCAGAGGACCTGATGAGCAAGCAAATGAAGGAGATGAATCGAGCAATTAAAGACATTCAAGCCAAAGGTAAGGGCAAGCAGACTTACACTGGCGAAGATTTTTACGATGGTCTAGATGGGGATGATAACCTGGAGAATCTTCCCCGCAAGTTTCTCAAATTTGACGGAACTGGCAACCCTAAAGCCCACTTAGCCACCTTTTATGCAGAGTGCAGCCGTTTCAGGAAAGATAACAGGGCTCTGTTCATCTATTTTCCCCGCAGTCTGGAGGGTATAGCAGCCAGGTGGTATGCCGACCACATCAATCCTATCAAACTACGAGAGTTCGATAAAGTAGTCAATCTGTTCATAGAGCGTTTTCTATTCAATACTGAAGTTTCACCTACATTAAATCATCTTTACAACTTAAAGCAGAATGAGACTGAAAGAGCAGGAGTGTTCATCCACAGGTGGAGAAGTACCTGCAAAAAGATGAATGTTCTCATTCCAGAGGAACATGCACTGCAAATAATCCTCAGCAATTTCTCTCAGCCTCTCAGAAGCCTCATTGCCACCTCTCTGGCAAAATCCTTTATCAAGTTGATTGAACGAGCCGAATGGCTCGAGGCAGGGATAGAAAGTGGGCTTTACGAGGGCATGCCTCTGGCCAAAAATATCCAAGACCAGAAAAAGAAAGCGCAGTTCACTCATGCAGCTGATACCTCAGGCATTGATCTTGATAGCACCAGAAGAAACAGAAACGACAGCAAAAATGGTCAGAACCACGGCGCAGCTAAAAGGGAATAGTCTTCCAAGCAGAATAACAAGTCGTCTCAGTCTAACCTCCCGTAGAAAGAAAAGATAAAGCGCAAAGGTTGGAGTAATGATCGTGAGTTCACTCCTCTGAAGCAAACGCTTGAAGAAGCCCTTGAATTCATGCTGGCCAAGGGATTGGTTAAACTCCCAAAAGTCGCGGATCCTCCTACGGTCATGGGAAGGTTCACAAATCAGTTCTACAAGTTCCATCGAGCAATGGGGCATGACACCGATCACTGCTTCGTCTTCAAAAATATTGTTCAGGATTGCGTCAACAAGAGTCTCTTTGTTGAAGACGAAGAGGATGATGACCTAGCCGTCATGACCAAGTCTCTCCCGGGCTACTCAGAAGACTGAAGATGCCATAATTCTCCCACTTTTCTCCCCTTTTGCCAGTCGCCTAATAGAGGCTAGTCAGCCCAGTCCTCTTTGTGACCTTTTGGTAAAAATACTTGTAAATATTTCAGTTCTTTGTTATCAGTTTTGCTCGTCAATGAAATGTCAATTTTCCTTTATATCTCTAATATCACAATACTTTCTTCCTCTGCCACATAGGGGCATTTGCTTTTGAAAATCTATATTTCAAAAATCTCTTCATCAGCTTCTATTAAAACCGCATTTAAATTCATGTTCTTTTCAGAATGCGAGACTAATCCTGACATCATTCATGAGAGAAATGATACTACCTATGAGGGCCTTTTCAAAAATCATGAAACTTTAAAAGGTCTTCGTTATGACCAAAGAGTTTTTTGGTCTAACCTTTGTCAAAAAAAAAAAAAAATCAATCCTCGTGTTGATCATGTCTTCAAAAATAAGTTTTTCAAACCATTATATTGAAAGATCAACCCTTGTGTTGGTCTCATCTTCCAAAATGAATTTTAAATTTTTATATTCAAAGATCAGTCCTTGTGTTGATCTTATCTTTCAAAATAGATTCTAAATCTTTATATTCAAAGATCAACCTTTGTGTTGGTCTTATCTTTCAAAATGGATTTCAAATCTTTATAGATCAACCCTTATCTTTTAAAGTGGATTTCAAAACCTTTATATTCAAAGATCAATCCTTGTATTGATCTTATCTTCCAAAATGGATTTCAAATCTTTTTATTCAAAAGATCAACCCTTGCGTTAGTCTTATCCTCCAAAATTGATCTCAAAACTTTTTCGAAGATCAACCCTGGCGTTGTTCTTATCTCTTAAAATGGGTTATAAATCATCATATTCAAAGATCAATCCGTGCATTGGACTTATCTTCCAAAAATGGGTTTTAAATCATTATGTTCAAAGATCGACCCTGTGTTGGTCTTATCTTTCAAGATTGATTTTTAAACATTATCTTCAAAGATCAACCCTTGTAGTGATCTTATTATCAATTTCGAACTGTTATTTTTAGAAGTCAGATCTATTGTTGATCTTCTTCTTAAAAAAATATATTTTTAAACCATTGCCTTCAAAATCTGACCCTCATGATGATCTCTCATGTTTGATTTAAAGGATCAGATCTCGCGCTGATCATTCTTCTTGTGGTGGATTTTCTTCCCCCAAAATGATTTCTCATTTATCTTTTAAATAAACATTTTCCTTTCAAGATCCCATATGCAGGCAGGATCAGAAAAAACTCCTTTTTCTTTTAAATCTTATAACTTTTCAGTTAAATTTTGATATCTTTATCAGTTTCAATTCATTTTATTCATATTTTTATCAAGTTTACATCAATTTTATCAAGTTTTATCAAGTTTTATCAAGTTTATCAATATTTCCTCAAATTCCATTAAATTTTATCAATTCTTTATACCCTTTCAGGTTAAGGGATAAACCTGATGCCTCTTTCCCATGAGGTATTTCCTTCATTCTTCTTTCCCGCTCAGGTTAAGGGAAAAACCTGACCCTCGTTGTCCGAGGTGTTCCCATTCAGGATAAGGGATAATCCTAAAACCCCTCGTAGGAGCCACAATGCTACCTATGAGGATTCTTTTGTAAATACAAGTTTTATCAATCTTTGTTGATTTTCTAGATTTATATCAATTTTCCTTCATTAAAACTCTTTAAATTTTATTCTTTTTCCCATTCAGGATAAGGGATGATCCTGAGACCCCTCATAGGAGCAACAATGCTACCTGTGAGAATTCTTTTCCAAAATAAATTTTCAAAATTTCTTTCCTTTCTTCTTCTCCATTTTTTTATAAATTTTATTTTTCTCCTCTTTCAGGTTAAGGGGTAAACCTGAATCATTCCTTTCTAAATTCTCATCAAATGTCTATTCCATTTCCCCCTTCAGGATAAGGGAAAATCCTGAAAACGCCAACAATCATTCTCGCTCAAATCTCAAGTATCTTAAAGAATGTCGGTGTTCCCTTTTCTTCAAATCTCCATCAGAAAACCCAGTACCCACACTGGGGCATTTTTGAAAAATCCAGTACTCATACAGGTAAGCCTAGCACTCGTGCTAGTGTTTGGCTGACCGATCAGTTAGCTCTCAGGTCACAATCTTTCCTCAATTTTCCTCAAATTTTGTCAATCTTCTATCAATTTCTATCCCTTCTCATCAATTCTCCTTTGAGAGTCGAGTTACAGCTCGAACTTCCAACTCTTTCCTTTGAGATTCGGGCCTTGACTTGAATTTTTCAGTTCTCCTTCGAAGGTTTGAGTTTTAACTCAAGTCTTCTGTTCCTTCACAAATCTGAACCTTTCCAGTTTTCCCTTGAAATTCGGGCCCTGGCCCAAACTTTCTAACTTTCCTTCAAAAATTTGAGTTTTAAATTTTCTTGCCTTCAGTAAATGAACCTTCAAAGTTTGGATTCGAGCCCTGACTCGAACTTTCCTGTTGTCCTTCGAAAATTTGGGTTTTATCTCGAGTTTTCTTGCCTTCAGTAAATGAACCTTCAAGTTTAGATTCGAGCTCTGACTCGAACCTTCCTGCTTTCCTTCGAAAATTTGAGTTTTGTCTCAAGTTTTCTTGCCTTCAGTAAATGAACCTTCAAGTTTAGATTCGAGCTCTGACCCGAACCTTCCTACTGTCCTTCGAAAATTTGAGTTTTATCTCGAGTTTTCTTGCCTTCAATAAATGAATTTTCAAGTTTTCTCTTGAGATTCGAGCCCCGACTCGAACCTCCTAGTTTTCCTTTGAAAATTCGAGTTTTTACTCGAATTTCCCTGCTTTCCTTGTAGAATCCGAGTCCTGATTCAGATACTCTTTCAAAAGCTTACCTTCAAAATCCAGTTTTATGTCAAGCTTACCTTCAGAACTTTAAATTCACATTTACCTTCAGAATTCAGCCTCATGTTGGATTCTTCCCCCAGAATCCCACTGATATGTCAAAATTCGATGTTAAGCAAAGGCTTCATCATCAAGGATTTCAGGAATATATTGCCAACTTGCCATAAAATAGTTGTTGATCTCAAACTTTTATTACATAAAGAATCTCCTCAAATCTCCTTAGTATTCCTTCCAAAAGGGTGAAACTTCTGTGAAGAAAGGCTCAAAACGCCAAATTTTCTGTTGGTCAACCAAGAGGATGAAGAAAAATCTTCGACATGACCGGTAAAGGAAATATTCAATGATGCAGAAGAGTCATAAAATGAGCTGATATTGATCATAGCTATGGCACATTCTTAAAGATTATTCTTTGGCAGTAAGACAATGGAAATATCCTGGGCAGTCAGAAAAGAACCTACTCAGTTCATGTCTCCTCAAGTCAGCTAAGCTCCAAATCAAATATCCGCAAAAGGGATCTCTCAATTGTCGTCAAGATGAAGGCGAATTAAGCGAGTAGACCCCCAGGGCTAAAGAAGATTTGAAACATCTCCAAGATGACGGAGTTTTTGACGGATCCTTCCAGGGAAAGTTCGGATCACCGTCGAGATGAAGGCGGATGTGATGGACCTACCGACAAACCCTAAAAGATATTTGATTTCTGCTATCACCTAAAGACCTTTTGAGCCAACATCATATATAATCCCTGAGAAAATGAAGGATCAAAGCATCTCCAAGATGAAGGAGTTTGTGACGTACCCTTCCTTGAAAAAGAGAAAAAGTCAGTACATCTCCAAAATAAAGGATGAGGTAAAAAGACCAAGAAAGCCCTATGACTCAAAAGAGTGCAAAAAGATCATCATGGGAAAATGCCCAGGATATCAAACTGCCCAAACTACAAAGAATCTTCTTTACCAATGTAAAATTCTTCTATCAATATCTTTTCATTCAATTACTTTTATGAAGCTAAGAATATTTCCTCTCCTTTTATATCAAGAAAATTGATAGCATCCTTGAAGAAGACCAACAGCTAAATTTGACTTTTGATCCTGGATTCTATAGAGTTAACCTAGTTGGGGGTAGTACTCTAGGTGGAAGAGGGAACATCTTTCGAAAGTACTTACCTTCAATTTACTTGAAACAACTATAATTTTTATCACTTTGGCAATATTTTTCCAGCTTTCCTGATGAGAAATAAGAACTTGACATCTGTTATTGATATATCTTGGTATTGCCTTTTTCTTTCTTTCGCCTAGTCAAAAGAGTTGCCTTCCCCACTTTCATAAGAGTTGCCTTCTTCGTCTTTCGCTCTGTCGAAAGACTCGCCTTCTCCTTGATGAAAGGATTGCCTTCTTCGTCTTTCGCTTTGTCGAGAGACTCGCCTTCTCCTTGATGAAAGGATTGCCTTCCCCGTCTTTCACTTTGTCGAAAGACTCGCCTTCTCCTTGATAAAAGGATTGCCTTCTTCGTCTTTCGCTTTGTCGAGAGACTTGCCTTCTCCTTGACTAAAGGATTGCCTTCTTCGTCTTTCGCTTTGTCGAGAGACTCGCCTTGTCCTTGATGAAAGGATTGTCTTCCCCGTCTTTCGCTTTGTCGAAAGACTCACCTTCTCCTTGATAAAAGGATTGCCTTCTTCGTCTTTCGCTTTGTCGAGAGACTTGCCTTCTCCTTGACTAAAGGATTGCCTTCTTCGTCTTTCGCTTTGTCGAGAGACTCGCCTTCTCCTTGATGAAAGGATTGCCTTCCCCGTCTTTCGCTTTGTCGAAAGACTCTCTGTGAACACCCCAAATTTTTCAATTTTTTTTAAATATTCCCTTTTTGCCCCTAAATTCATTTTTTGAGTAAATGAGTCATTTTAAATCTAAATTCCAGTTCATTCCTCTAGTTTTATTGAAAATTAAATTCATTTCATATGTTTAAATTGATTTTGGATCTGAATCCATTATCCAGATCCAAATCTGAGTCTCCTTGTTCAAATTTTAAATTGAAATTATAGAAAATACCAAAAATAGCCTTTAAATAGCTCGGACAGCCCATTCGACATCCGTTTGGATCCATCACATTGTATTTCTCGATTCAAGTGTCAAAACTCAAACATTTTCTTAAAATCTGGATCCAAACCCACTCTCTGAAGAAATTTCTCCAAAATGGTCTGAAATTCTCGGAGAAATACTATTTGTAAGTATTTCTCAGAAAAATACAAAAATTTAGTGTTTAAACTTTGTTTTGTTTAAAATTTTAGTTTTTCTACTCCAAAAATACAAAAAAAATAAAAATAACACAAAAATAAAAAAAAATGGAAAAATATAAGGAAAAGCAAATGGTTTTAAAGCTTGAAGGAGATGGATTTTGCCAAAAACCTCGTTTTAAACCATTTTTTATGAAATTTTTTCTTAAAAGCGACCCTTCTTTTGAAAAAGGGAAAAATCTGCAACGGCCACCCTTCGCGAAGCTTCCGGCATTCTTCCCCCCATTGAGCCCCTCCATGGCCGACCACCGATCGCTAACCTCCTCCACCCATCCGCAACAACCCCTTTCTCAGCCTCCCATCTTCAACCAAACCTCTTCCTTCTCCCCTATAAAGGAGCCATACAACAAAAACCCTAAGGATCCAGCTTCACCCTCGCACCCTTCTGATCTGATCAGATTGTTTTCTTTTTTTTTTTTCTGGTTTTTCTCTCCTTCGGACGGAAGAAACTGATCGAACTCGAAATCTCAAGCGACCTGCCTTCTTCTCCTTCGATTGACAGAAGTCGATCCTACAGCCAGAGCTTCAAGCCATCCGGTAAGGGCCCTTCCCTCTCTCTCTTTTCCCTTCGTTCCTTTTTCCTCCTTAGCTTCCTTAAGTTTTTCCTTATTAATCCCCCCCCCCCCTTTTACACACCATGGATTGTGCTGGGTTGCCTGTAGCAATCCCAACACATCCCTGTGCTACATCAAATGGAATTCCCATTCTGACACTTTTTTTTTTACACCATCGTTTACATGGCCTTCTCACCCGTAGTTGAGCCAATTTCTGATTTTGTTTTGTCATCCCAATATCCTCTTAGAATCTGTATTTTATTTTATTTTATTTTTATTTTCTTTTCTTCTCTCTTTCGTTCATTCATCCATATAGCTTCCACTGTTTGTTTTAATTTAATCGATGAAAGAACTAAGAATCAGGCGCCTGGCCTAATGATCTCTGATTTGATCAGAGATCTGGATCCGATCGACTGGAGGTTTGCCGAAACTCTGTTATTGACCGATCTAATCAAAGGTCGATGGAATCTTGGAACCGGATGTTGGAAGGTTTAATCTGTTTCATTCAATCTCCAGTGGATGTTATCGGGCTTCTGTCAGAATCCTTTCGTTTGTTATTGCTTAGATCTCCATGGAATATTTTGTGAAAACATATCAAGTAATCTCTGGAATGAGTCAGATTTTTAGATCGATTCTGACCCCTGGAAGTTCTGTCAAAGATTGAGATGACTGATTATTTGAATATCGATTGATAGTAATCAGATTTCTGGTGAGTTATTGTTTAAACTACCAATCGCTGGAATTCTGATGATTTATCGTCCGAACCCCAGCTTTGTATTAAGAGCCAGGTTTGCATGAGCTCTTGAATTAAATGTTCACTCATTCAAGTTCTAGATCGATGGTCTGAGTTGTCAATAATTGAAATAAATCTGAACATTGAGCAATCCACCTCCAATATCAGTTGACTGATCGTTTTCAGTCCTGTAAAAACTTGAATATCTGAAGTCATTATTTGGCCTCTTACATACTGGACTGTTTTACATATGAATTCTGATTCGATTTCTTTTTTTTTTCTTTCTTTTTTTTCCTCTCTTTTCTTATTTCATCAAAACAACTTGGACTGTGTTGTTTAAGCATCTGTGAAGGAAGATGCCCTATGCCTTTATCAGAACAATTGGTTTTCTGATTATCTCTAATGATCAGATCCTCACGATCTAAGAGTTTGAGTAAATATTTGCTCCTGGTAGATTGATAATGGTTTGAGTATTGATCGTTTGATCACCGATCTCTGGCTGGAACAACCATCAACTTGCTGAGTTCTCCTGTTCACTCAGGTGCTATTCCCTAAGGATTCCGGTGAGTATTTGTTTTGGAGATAGATCAACTGACATTTTTTTTTTGTTTTGTTTTGTTGTGTCCTTTCTTTCCTGTTTTATTATTCTCTCTCCCTCCTCGACTTTAAACCCTTATTAATTGATCGAATACCAGCTGTGGATTTCTTTTTTTTAGTTACAGCTTCAGTTATTAAGATTACATTTAGAATTCATTATTGCCAAAATTCTAAGTCATTAGTTCATAGTAAGCAAGTCCTTCAATCTGATCTGTGGTTCATTTGTTAAGTGCAAGGCTTCAATTAATCTCATTCCATCTCTTCACTGATTTACATTATACAATAAATACCATATATATTTTTTGATTTGAAAATCCTGTGTTTTCCCTGTATTGTTTTCATCTCACCATGTTTGGTTTGGTGTATATTTTTTTCTAATATATTTCAGTCACTCAAATCATGGGTGCTTAACTGAAATTCTGCTGTAAATTTTCTGAATACAAAGAGGAAAATAATGGACAACAATATGAAATTTACCCTTGTCAGTGTGAGTATTAACAGCCATGTAAAGTTAAGTGTGTAAGCGCAGGGATTCGCATCAATTTAAATATCGTTGGAAAATACGTGAAATGCTCCTTCCAAAGCCCTCCTGTCATTGAAAGCAGTAAACCACCACCGGGATGGCCTACATGAGATGAACATGTTGGAATTATTGGTATGCTCGAGGTATTGTTACAGGGCTGGAGCAAGATAGGATTGTTTTTACTTTTTATTTTCTTCTCTTTCTTTCCCTGTAAATCTATATCTGTGTTTTACCCATGTACAACCTTTGCTTGTACAATATCACTATCACTCTCCATTCCATCCTTTCTTTCACCTTCATCGTCTCTCATTTACTTTCATTTATTGTCCACTACCACCAACATCCCTACAGCAGCTACACCATGTTCACTTCTTCACAAGTAACATCTCATGCATAGTCTCCCCATCACTGCCTTATCACCTGCCTTCCCCTGATTTCCAGCATTTCCCTGTTCCCTCTTTGCCCCTTTAACACCCATTCTATGTCATCACCTGCTAGCAATTCCCTTCTATGTATCCAGTGCATCATCAATAAAACATACCATCATTACCCAACTCACCTCCACTCTTCATATACATCTTTTCCCTGCGCTATTGCAGCATCACAACCATGCATCCTACTTGTTGTAGTTTATACAAGCTTCATACTATCCATCCCCAACACCACTGTATCTCTCCACCTTGCTGTCAGAACTCTCCAGCCACTTGCCCAGCAACAGTAGCAAAAATCCCTGTTTGTTAGCTATATCGTCCCGCATGCATTACATCTCCCTTTATCATCCACTTGACATCCATTATAGTGACCTACCTGCTGTACCCCTTATTGCTACAACTCCACTGCTAACACTCCATCTCCACTTACATCCACTTGCACAGCTTCCATCATACTCACCTCCTTCAACACTGGAATGCCATGCTTTCACTGTTCAGCCACCATCTATGTTCTTCTACCTGTTGTACTTACAGCAGGTTCACACTTGTTCATCCCTACTTCAGCATACTCTATAACTACCCTTTTCACTCATAATTGCTTCCTATACTTCCAATTAACCCCATCAACTTCATCTCCTCATCCTTCATACTGCCACCAATATTTGTGCACTTGCTGTCAGCCACATCCTTCAACCCATTTTTTTACATCATCTTTATCCCAGCTCACTCCCTGCATTACCAATACCCATTTTCATTAGCAATAATCATCATATGAGCATTGTCATACCTGTTTCCTTCATTTGCGTAGATGTAATATATTAGGCAAATACCTATAGATTCTTCGTTCAGCCCAAGGCACTGAACATACCTTCTCACACGTGGATTCTCATTAACCTAATATATCATATATATTCTCATATGCATAAACATCTCATCATTTGCATCCTAAATGCAATATGAGACTTTCTTCCATATGCATCTTTGTTATGTTCTAACCCTGTTTTGCAGAAAATACATGAAAATGCTACTTTCCACCCTAAGTTAGGGATTTTGTAATTTTAATTTTAATTTCAATGTTGCAGTAGCTAGAATTGAATGAGAATTTTTCATCTCCTGCTTTAGATAGAATGAATGAGCATTGTAAATATCATGAATTACTTGTTTTTCATGCATTTTGCCTTTATTTTTCAAATTCTCACAAATGGGAACACGAATGGCACATATACCATTTCATAAGAGGTAATTAATCCTAAGTTGATGATTTACATCAATGGCCATAGTCAGGA
This sequence comes from Nuphar pumila, assembly GCF_984573655.1. Lineage (NCBI taxonomy): Eukaryota > Viridiplantae > Streptophyta > Magnoliopsida > Nymphaeales > Nymphaeaceae > Nuphar > Nuphar pumila. The sequence goes on from NC_143257.1 coordinate 83,214,790, forward strand.
TGTAAACAAAACTTAGAATTTTTATCTTTTATAAAATAACACTGGACCCACACTGGATCCTCTTCAAAAATCATCATATTTTCAAATATTTCCTTCTTTTATTAGGGTTTAACTTAGAATTGGCTCAAAATATATACCAATGGCCATAGTCAAGGTATATTGAGAGTTAATTTCATTTTAAATTCTATAAAAGCACCAAATGTGTCTTATCCTTCACCTGAATTTAAATATAGATTATTATATAATACATTCAATGACCATAGTCAGGGATGTATTATATCTTCAATCTTATTTTAATTCAGTTCAAGAATAAGATAGCTTTTCAAAATCTAAATTCAAAGTCTTTAAATTCATTCATCATTTAGGATAGAATTGCATCATATTTCAAAATTTCTTTTTCAAAAACTCCAAGTGATGTAAATATCTTCCTCAATCTATTCTTATAAAATCCAATTCATTCTTTCAAATTTTCAAAATTCTATTTTCAATCTCAAAGTTCAAATTAACTTTGAGATTTCAAATTCATTTTATATTCAAAATTCAAATCAGATTTCAAAGTCCAATTTGACTTTGAAACTTCAGAATCATCTTGTATTTTAAATTCCAAATTCTATCTTAAAGTACAATATTAACTTTGAAATTTCACCTGTATATTCAAGATTCAATTCATTTTTCCAAATCCAATTCAAATTTAGAAATTCTTGATTCATCTTCTAAATTCCAGATTCAAACTCCAAATTCAAAGTCCAATTTGACTTTGAAATTCATATTCCAAGTTCAAGATTCTCAAATCATATTTTAAAATTCCAAATCCAAAGTTAGATTCTAAATCCAACTTGGATCCAGATTTCCAAGTACAAATCCTCACTTTTTGGATCTCAGATTCAGATCCAAAACCCATTCTAAAGATCCATGATTCAACACTCATATTGGATCTCAGACTTTAGACCCAATTCCTCTTTAGGATCCAGGACCCAATTCCAATGTTTGGATCTCAGACTTCAGATCCAATTCTCCTTTAGGATCCAGACTCCAATTTCACTTTGGATCTCAGAACGCAGATCCAAATCCATGATAGGATCCAGAATCCAACTCTACATTTGGATCTCAGACTTCAGATCCAAATCCATCTTAGGATCCAGAACCCAATTTTATATCGGATCTCAGATCTTGAATCCATCTTTAGATCCAATTCCATTCCCAATTCTAGATTTTAAATCCAATTCCATTTTTCAGATCTCATTTGAACTCTCTAAATCCATTTCTATTTTTAAATACCATTTGATTTTCTCAGATCCATTCTAAATTTCAAAACTTCAAAAATCTAAATTCAAATTTCATCTCAAGTATTCATCTCCTTTCCTAAATTCAAAATTCAAATTCAAAGTCCATCTCTGACTTTGAAACTTCATTTTAAAGCTTTAAGTCATTCTTTCTCATTCATTCTTCCAATCCTGATTTACTTCAAAAACTTAGAACTTCTCTGATCTATCTCAAGTTCTAAGTTAGATTCAATCATTTCTTCACTCCCTTATCAAGTTTATCTCAGAAATACTTGGAAATTTCTAAATCAATTTTCAAAAGAGCATACATTCTTGCATTGCACAAGCATGGTTCATTGTGCATTTAGAGTTAGAATAAATTCTTAGATTATATTTAGGCAAAGCAGAAGGCATAGATTCGATCCTTGGTTCGATCACCCCTGGTAAAGGCGCCAGGAACGATCGAACCTCGTACCGACGAGCGAATCCTGTCTCTCCATCTTCCCGCAAATTTTCAAAACGGAGGCGAGTTATTTTCTAAATATTTTCAAATAAAGGTCAAGTGAAAACCCGCAAAATAGTTCCTCTTCTCTCTCTTTCTTTCTTTCTTTCTTTTCTCTTCTCTCTTTCTTTTTCTTTCTTTTATCCTTCTCCCTTCAAAAAGGAGGAGAATAGAGGTTAGAAAAGGAAAAGGGAAGGAAGAGAGAGAAACCATAAAGAGAGAAAAAATTTTGCGATTCCCCACAGGTTTGGCGACCGAGATGGGACCCGTCTTCATCCGGTTGGATCTATGCCTTTGCTTTGCTTTTATATAATCTATGTTTTTATTCTAACATATGTCAGCTACATTTTTTTCATGCAAACCTTAGGAAGCCTAGATTTTGTCCTAAGCTGACATCATTGCATATAGGATCTAAGTATGGTTTGGTAGCACCATATTGAGGAGATTATCCATGTTCACATTAGACTTAGGTCTTAAATACAACTCTCCTCAATTTTAGGGATTGAATGCAGACAATGTATGTAAGTGTATGCTTCTTTTCATTTAAAATCTCTCTTTAGGACTTGCATTAGAGCCTCCTGATTTTATTTGCATATTGATCATATTTTGAAAACAACCTTACCTATATTGTCCCGGTCTTCACGTTGCTGGGCTGTCTCACTGAACCATAGTTCGGGAGAGAGCCTCACAACTGGACCACTTATTTGGGTTCGCGCCCCCCTACCACGTACCTAAGGGCCATAGTCCGAGGTATATCGGTAGGTGCTCAAGGATGTTGGGAAGCCTCTTACCTTAGAACCGAAGAGATATCTTATATGCCACGTACTTCGAGCTTCGGCTTGAGTATATCGGCGTACCTTGATTGGAATCAGATGATATAAATCTTAGAGTTAGGATTAAGGTCCTATCAGCCATTTCAAATATTGCATATAGAGTCAGCTTTAGGGAGTGCTGTTTGTGTATCCTTGCTTGTATATCTGTGATTGTATGATATATATATATATATATATATATATATATATATATATATATATATATATATATATATATATATCTTCTTCCTTATATTTTCCAAAACCCTGGGTATATATTTCAAAATTTCCTCTTTGTTTTAAAAACCAGGTGTATTATTCTTTCTCTTCTTCTTCTTCCTCTAAAAATTCTTCCAAATTCTTCTGATCCTGCCTGCAAGTTCTTCAAAATTTTAAATCCTTACCATTTATTCTCAAAATTCCATTTTTCCTTTTATTTTTCTTCTGTTTTTATATTCTTGTTTATATTTTCATAAAAATCTCTTTCCATCAAGAGATATCCTTTTCAAAATAATATTTTCTTTTCATATTTTCAGTTGGTTGCTCTCCCACGTAGAGTAAACAACGCAATTGTCACAAATTTGGTGGCGACTCAATCCCTAGTAATAGGATATAATTAAATTTTTAACCTAAATCCTTCCTCTTTGTCAAAATATCTCCAAAAATTTCTTTGGTCTAAAAATCTCCACTTTTCCTCCACAGAGAGTTCTGATATTTCAAAAATGGTCACTACAAGAGGGGGAAAAGAAACAGTTCCTCAACTCAGCGACAGTGAGGCAGAAGAGATAAGCTTTCCTAAATCAGTCAGGGGACAGAGTCAGAGCAAGAAGGATGACATCGACCCCGCTATGTATGACATGTTCCAAAGGATGATGGCAAGGATGATGTCAGAGCAAGCCGAGGCTAAACTGAAAGAGGCAGTTCCTAAAAGCAAGCTGAGGAAGAAGCCTATAAAGAAGCAAGTCAGAATCATTAGAAAGAAGTTACAGCCAGACACTACTTCTGAGGAATCTGAGTCAGTCGAGGAAGAATCAGAAGAAGAAGAGCAGATTGTCTATAAGCAGAATCCTCCAAGGCAGTCCGTAAAAATAGCTGCAGAAGAGCCTGAATCTGTGAACAAGCCCAAGTCTGGGGCTCCAGCAGAGGACCTGATGAGCAAGCAGATGAAGGAGATGAATCAAGCTATTAAGGATATTCAAGCCAAGGGTAAGGGCAAGCAGACCTACACCGGCGAAGATTTTTATGATGGTCTAGATGGGGATGATAACCTGGAGAATCTTCCTCGCAAGTTTCTCAAATTCGATGGAACTGGCAACCCTAAAGCCCATTTAGCCACATTTTATGCAGAGTGCAGCCATTTCAGAAAGGACAACAGGGCTTTGTTCATTTGCTTTCCCCGCAGTCTGGAGGGTATAGCAGCCAGGTGGTATGCGGACCACATCAATCCTATCGAACTATGAGAGTTCGATAAAGTAGTCAATTTGTTCATAAAGCGTTTTCTATTCAACACTGAGGTTTCCCCTACGCTCAATCACCTTTACAACCTAAAGCAGAATGAGACTGAAAGAGTAGGAGAGTTCATCCACAGGTGGAGAAGTACCTGCAACAAGATGAAAGTTCCCATTCCAGAGGAGCATGCATTGCAAATAATCCTCAGCAATTTCTCTCAGCCCCTAAGAAGCCTCATTGCCACTTCTCCAGCAAAATCCTTTATCAAGTTGATTGAACGAGCCGAATGGCTCGAGGCAGGAATAGAGAGTGGGCTTTTACGAAGTCATGCCTCTTGCCAAAAATATCCAAGATCAGAAAAAGGAAGCGCAATTCACTCATGTAGCTGATACCTCTGGCAATGATCATGACAGTAGCAGAAGAAACAAAAATGACAGCAAGGTTGGCCAGAACCACGACGCAGCTCAAAGGGAGAAGTCTTCCAAGCAGAATAACAAGCCATCTCAGTCTAACTTTCCACAAAAGGAAAAGATAAAGCGCGAAGGTTGGCGTAATGACCGTGAGTTCACTCCTCTGAAGCAAACGCTCGAAGAAGCCCTTGAATTCATGCTGGCCAAAGGATTGGTTAAACTCCCGAAAGTCACGGATCCCCCCACGGTCATGGGAAGGTTCACAAATCAGTTCTGCAAGTTCCATCGAGCAGTGGGGCATGACACCGATCACTGCTTCGTCTTCACAAATATTGTTCAGGATTGCGTTGACAAGAATCTCTTTGCTGAAGATGAAGAGGAAGATGAGCTAGCCGTCATGACCAAGTCTCTCCCCGGCTACTCAGAAGACTGAAGATGTTAGAATTCTCCTACCTTTTCCCTTTTTGCCAAGTCATCTTGTAGGGGGCCAGTCAGCCCAGTCCTTTTGTGACCTTTTGGTCAAAGTGTTTGTAAATATTTCAGTTCTTTGTTATCAGTTTTGCTCGTCAATGAAATGTCAATTTTCCTTTATATCTCTAAATATCCCAATACTTTCTTCCTCTGCCACATAAGGGCATTTGCTTTTGAAAATCTATATTTCAAAAATCTCTTCATCAGCTTCTGTTAAAATTACATTTAAATTCCTGTTCTTTTCAGAATGCGGGACCAATCCTGACATCATTCATGAGAGAAATGATATTACCTATGAGGGCTTTTTTTTTTAAAAATCATGAAATTTTAAAAATCTTCGTTATGACCAAGGAATTCAAATATTCCTTGGTCTAACCTTTGACAAAAAAAATCAACCCTCGTGTTCATCATATCTTCAAAATAAGTCTTTCAAACCATTATATTGAAAGATCAACCCTTGTGTTGGTCTTATCTTTAAAAATGAATTTTAAACCTTTATATTCAAAGATCAACCCTTGTGTTGGTCTTATCTTTCAAAATGGATTTCAAATCTTTATAGATCAACCCTTATCTTTCAAAGTGGATTTCAAAACCTTTATATTCAAAGATCAATCCTTGTATTGATCTTCTCTTCCAAAATAGATTTCAAATCTTTTTATTCAAAAGTTCAACTCTTGTGTTGGTCTTATCCTCCAAAATTGATCTCAAAACTTTTCAAAGATCAACCCTGGCGTTGTTTATATCTTTTAAAATGGGTTTTAAATCATTATATTTAAAGATCAACCCCTGTGATTGATCTTATCTTCCAAGGTTGATTTTTAACGTTATCTTCAAAAGACCAACCCTTGTATTGATCTTATTATTATCAATTTCGAACTGTTATTTTTAGAAATCAGATCTATTGTTGATCTTCTGCTTCAAAATTAGATTTCAAAACCGTTGCCTTCGAAAATTAACCCTCATGATGATCTCACATGTTTGATTTAAAGGATCAGATCTTACGCTGATCATTCTTCTTATGGTGGATTTTCTTCCCCTAAAATGATTTCTCATTTATCCCTTAAATGAACATTTTCCTTTCAAGATCCCATATGCAGGCAAAATCAGAAAAACTCCTTTTTCTTGAATCTTATAAATTTTCAGTTAAATTTGATATTTTTATCAGTTTCATTCATTTTATTCAAGTTTATATCAATTTTATCAAGTTTTTATTAAGTTTATCAATATTTCTTCAATTCCATTAAATTTTATCAATCTTTTTACCCTTTCAGGTTAAGGGATGAACCTGATGCCTCTTTCCCATGAGGTATTTCCTTTATTCTTATTTTTCCCGCTCAGGTTAAGGGATAAACCTGACCCTCGTTGTCCGAGGTGTTCCCATTCAGGATAAGGGACAATCCTGAAACCCCTCGTAGGAGCCACAATGCTACCTATGAGGATTCTTTCGTAAATACAAGTTTTGCCAATCTTTATTGATTCTCTAGATTTATATCAATTTTCCTTCATTTTACTTTTCTTAAAATCAGGATAAAAGGATAATTCTGAAACCCCTCATAGGAGCAACAATGCTACCTGTGAGAATTCCTTTCCAAAATAAATTTTCAAAATTTCTTTCCTTTCTTCTTCTCCATTTTTATAAATTTTATTTTTCTCCCCTTTCAGGTTAAGAAGTAAACCTGAATCGTTCCTTTTTTCTCATCAAATGTCTATTCCATTTCCCCTTCAGGATAAGGGAAAATCCTGAAAACGCCGACAATCATTCTTGCTCAAATCTCAAGTATCTTAAAGAATGTCGGTGTCCCTTTTTTTTTTCTTCAAATCTCCATCAGAAAACCCAGTACTTACACTGGGGCATTTTTGAAGAATTCAGTACTCATACAGGTAAGCCTAGCATTCATGCTAGTGCCTGGCTGACCGATCAATTAGCCTCTCAGGATCAGTCTTTTGCACTGACCCTTCATAAAAAATCAGAGCTCTAAATCCAATATCGATCTTCGGGTCATTCAAGTTTCAAATCTTTCCTCAAGTTTCCTTAAATTTTGCCAATCCTCTTCTATCCATTCTCATCAACTCTCCTTTGAAGATTCGAGTTTTCGACTCGAACTTCCAACTCTTTCCTTTGAGATTCGAGCCTTGACTCAAATTTTTCAAGTTCTCCTTCGAAGGTTTGGGTTTTTACTCAAGTCTTCTGTTCCTTCACAAATCTGAACCTTTCCAAGTTTTCCCTTGAAATTCGGGCCCTGGCCCGAACTTTCCAACTTTCCTTAAAAATTTTGAGTTTTAAATTTTCTTACCTTCAGTAAATAAATCTTCAAAATTTTGATTCGAGCCCTGACTCGAACCTTCCTGCTTCCCTTCGAAAATTTGAGTCTTGTCTCAAGTTTTCTTGCCTTCAATAAATGAACTTTCAAGTTTTCCTTTGAGATTTGAGCCCTGACTCGAACCTCCCTACTGTCCTTCGAAAATTTGAGTTCCATCTCGAGTTTTCTTGCCTTCGATAAAGGAACTTTCAAGTTTTCCTTTGAGATTCGAGCCCCGACTCGAACCTCCCAGTTTTCCTTTGAAAATTCGAGTTTTACTCGAATTTCCCTGTTTTCCTTGTAGAATCCGAGTCCTGATACTCTTTCAAAGGATTACCTTCAAAATCCAGTTTTATATCAAGCTTACCTTCAGAACTTTAAATTCACATTTACCTTCAGAATTCAATCTCATGTTGGATTCTTCCCCAGAATCCCACTAATGTGTCAAATTTGATGTTAAGCAAAGGTTTCGTCATCAAAGGATTTCAGGAATATCTTGCCGAATTGCCATAAAATAGTTGTTGATCTCAAACTTTTATTAGATAAAGAATTTCCTCAAATCTCCTTAAGTATTCCTTCCAAAAAGGGTGAAGCTTCTGTGAAGAAAGGCTCAAACTCCAAATTTTCTGTTGGTCAACCAAGAGGATGAAGAAAAATCTTCGACATGACCGGTAAAGGAAATATTCAATGATGCTGAAGAGCCATAAATGAGCTGATATTGATCATAGCTATGGCACATTCTTAAAGATTATTCTTTGGCATTAAGACAGTGGAAATATCCTGGGCAGTCAGAAAAGAACCTACCCAATTTATGTCTCCTCAAGTCAGTTAAGCTGCAAATCGAATATCCGCAAAGGGGATCTCTCAATTGTCGTCAAGATGAAGGCGAATTAAGCGAGTAGACCCCCGGGGCTAAAGAAGATTTGAAACATCTCCAAGATGACGGAGTTTGTGACAGATCCTTCCAGGGAAAGTTCGGATCACTGTCGAGATGAAGGCGGATGTGATGGACCTACCGACAAACCCTAAAAGATATTTGATTCCAGCTATCATCTAAGTACCTTTTTGCCAATACCATCATATATAATCCCTGAGATAAATGAAGGATCGGAACATCTCCAAGATGAAGGAGTTTGTGACGTACCCTTCCCTGAAAAAGAGAGAAAAGTGAGGACATCTCCAAAATGAAGGATGATGTAAAAGCCCAAGAAAGCCCCATGACTCAAAAGAGTGCAAAAAGATCATCATGGGAAAATGCCCAGGATATCAAACTGCCCAAACTACAAAGAATCTTCTTCATCTATGTGAAATTCTTCTATCAATATCTTCTCATTTAATTACTTTTATGAAGCTAAGAATATTTCCTCTCCTTTCATATCAAGGAAATTGATAGCATCTTTGAAGAAGACCAACAACTAAATTTGACTTTGATCCTGGATTCTATAGAGTTAACCTAGTTGGGGGTAATACTCTAGGTGGAAAAGGGAACATCTTCCAAAAAGTGCTTACCTTAAAACTACCTTGAAGCAACTGAAAATTTTATCATTTTGGCAAAATTTTCCAGCTTTCCTGATAAAAGAAATAAGAACTTGACATTTGTTTTGATATATCTTGGTGTTGCCTTCTCCGTCTTTCGCTTTGTCGAAAGACTCGCCTTCTCCTTGATGAAAGGATCGCCTTCCCCGTCTTTCGCTTTGTCGAGAGACTTGCCTTCTCCTTGATAAAAGGATTGCATTCTCCGTCTTTCGCTTTGTCGAAAGACTCGCCTTCTCCTTGATGAAAGGATTGCCTTCTTCGTCTTTTCGCTCTGTCGAAAGACTCGCCTTCTCCTTGATGAAAGGATTGCCTTCTCCGTCTTTCGCTTTGTCGAAAGACTCGCCTTCTCCTTGATAAAAGGATTGCCTTCCTTGTCTTTTTGCGTTGTCAAAAGATTTGCCTTTCTCCTTGATTAAATGATTGTCTTCCTCGTCTTTCGCTTTGTCGAGAGACTTGCCTTCTCCTTGTTAAAAGGATTGCCTTCTTCATATTTCACATCTTACATTCTCCTTGTCAAAAGGATTGCCTTCTTCATATTTTACATTTTGCCTTCTCCTTGCCAAAAGGATTGCCATCTTCACATTTTCATATTTTGCCTTCTCCTTACTATTGCCATCTTCATATCTTCATATCTTCATATCTTACCTTCTCCTTGCTAAAAAGGATTGCCATCTTCATCGCCATCTTCATATTTCACTTTTACCTTCTCCTGTCCAAATGATTTGCCTTGTTCCATCTTTCGCCTTGTCAAGAGATTTGTCTCCTTGATAAAAGGTCCGCCTTATTCATCTTTCACCCCATCGAAAGATTCGCCTCCTACCTTATTCATCGTTCATTTTTCCTCACCTCTCCTTATTTTCCATCTCTCACATTCCAGAAGAGTTGCCTCATTCAGCTGAAGTATCTCTCCTGTCCCATCACGGTTTTGAGGATCCCGTATGGTCGTTCCCACTCAGGTTAAGGGTCAAAACCTGTACTTCCTGCGAGAGGTCTTTTAAATTCAAAAGTTGATTTAGTCTCAGCAATGAGAAGTCCAAGTTCATCTTTTTTTCAAAGCTTTAGGGAACCCCATTTCCTTCCTCCTTTCGCAAACCCCTTTTCGGATTTGTTCGTCCAAACTCCGAAGGTCCCATCATGGTCTCTTCACTCGAGGATTCCATATGGTCGTCCCCTTCAAGTTAAGGGTTAAGCCTGAACCTCGTGCATCGAGGTATCTTCCTTTTTCAGGTTTGGGTTAAACCTGAGTCTCGTTCTAACGAGGTTTCTCATTTTGACGAGGTGTTTCCTTCCAAGTCCCATCATGATTCTTCCCATCGAGGAATCCCTGCTTTGTATATCCATCCAGGACAGGGTCGTACTTGAACTTCATCTCATGAGGCGTTTTCTCAAAAATGTCCCATCGAGGTCATCATGTATTTCCTTTCCCCATTCAGGTTATTTTGAGATATATTCGTCCCATCCAGGTTAAGGGCTAAACCTGAGTCATTCTGAAAAGCTGATTTTGTCTCACCCATGAAACTTGATCAAAATTCTTATCTTTCATCATTGCTGGACCTTCACCCAAAGTCCCATCACGATTTCCTCATCTCTATCATTCAGTCATATCATTGTCGAAGATTTCGTCTCCCCAAGCCATTCAGGAGAAAGCTTTAAGCCCGAAAAGCCATAATTCTTCCACACCCAGTTCAGATCTGCTGACTGGGGCATTTTTCAAAATTTGGAGTGTTTTCTTTTCCACTAAGCTCGGCTTTCAACCGGCTTAGTAGCAAAGAGGGGCATCAAACCTGTGGGGAATCGCAAAAATTTTCCTCTCTTTATGGTTTCTCTCTCTTCCTTCTCTTTTCCTTTTCTAACCTCTATTCTCCTCCTTTTTGAAGGGAGAAGGATAAAAGAAAGAAAAAGAAAGAGAGAAGAGAAAAGAAAGAAAGAAAGAGAGAGAAGAGGAACTATTTTGCGGGTTTTCACTTGACCTTTATTTGAAAATATTTAGAAAATAACTCGCCTCCGTTTTGAAAATTTGCGGGAAGATGGAGAGACGGGATTCGCTCGTCGGTACGAAGTTCGACCGTTCCTGGCGCCTTTACCAGGGGTGATCGAACCAAGGATCGCATCTATGCCTTCTGCTTTGCCTAAATATAATCTAAGAATTTATTCTAACTCTAAATGCACAATGAACCATGCTTGTGCAATGCAAGAATGTATGCTCTTTTGAAAATTGATTTAGAAATTTCCAAGTATTTCTGAGATAAACTTGATAAGGGAGTGAAGAAATGATTGAATCTAACTTAGAACTTGAGATAGATCAGAGAAGTTCTAAGTTTTTGAAGTAAATCAGGATTGGAAGAATGAATGAGAAAGAATGACTTAAAGCTTTAAAATGAAGTTTCAAAGTCAGAGATGGACTTTGAATTTGAATTTTGAATTTAGGAAAGGAGATGAATACTTGAGATGAAATTTGAATTTAGATTTTTGAAGTTTTGAAATTTAGAATGGATCTGAGAAAATCAAATGGTATTTAAAAATAGAAATGGATTTAGAGAGTTCAAATGAGATCTAAAAAATGGAATTGGATTTAAAATCTAGAATTGGGAATGGAATTGGATCTAAAGATGGATTCAAGATCTGAGATCCGATATAAAATTGGGTTCTGGATCCTAAGATGGATTTGGATCTGAAGTCTGAGATCCAAATATAGAGTTGGATTCTGGATCCTATCATGGATTTGGATCTGCGTTCTGAGATCCAATGTGAAATTGGAGTCTGGATCCTAAAGGAGAATTGGATCTGAAGTCTAAGATCCAAACATTGGAATTGGGTCCTGGATCCTAAAGAGGAATTGGGTCTAAAGTCTGAGATCCAATATGAGTGTTGAATCATGGATCTTTAGAATGGGTTTTGGATCTGAATCTGAGATCCAAAAAGTGAGGATTTGTACTTGGAAATCTGGATCCAAGTTGGATTTAGAATCTAACTTTGGATTTGGAATTTTAAAATATGATTTGAGAATCTTGAACTTGGAATATGAATTTCAAAGTCAAATTGGACTTTGAATTTGGAGTTTGAATCTGGAATTTAGAAGATGAATCAAGAATTTCTAAATTTGAATTGGATTTGGAAAAATGAATTGAATCTTGAATATACAGGTGAAATTTCAAAGTTAATATTGTACTTTAAGATAGAATTTGGAATTTGAAATACAAGATGATTCTGAAGTTTCAAAGTCAAATTGGACTTTGAAATCTGATTTGAATTTTGAATATAAAATGAATTTGAAATCTCAAAGTTAATTTGAACTTTGAGATTGAAAATAGAATTTTGAAAATTTGAAAGAATGAATTGGATTTTATAAGAATAGATTGAGGAAGATATTTACATCACTTGGAGTTTTTGAAAAAAGAAATTTTGAAATATGATGCAATTCTATCCTAAATGATGAATGAATTTAAAGACTTTGAATTTAGATTTTGAAAAGCTATCTTATTCTTGAACTGAATTAAAATAAGATTGAAGATATAATACATCCCTGACTATGGTCATTGAATGTATTATATAATAATCTATATTTAAATTCAGGTGAAGGATAAGACACATTTGGTGCTTTTATAGAATTTAAAATGAAATTAACTCTCAATATACCTTGACTATGGCCATTGGTATATATTTTGAGCCAATTCTAAGTTAAACCCTAATAAAAGAAGGAAATATTTGAAAATATGATGATTTTTGAAGAGGATCCAGTGTGGGTCCAGTGTTATTTTATAAAAGATAAAAATTCTAAGTTTTGTTTACATCCTGACTATGGCCATTGATGTAAATCATCAACTTAGGATTAATTACCTCTTATGAAATGGTACATGTGCCATTCGTGTTCCCATTTGTGAGAATTTGAAAAATAAAGGCAAAATGCATGAAAAACAAGTAATTCATGATATTTACAATGCTCATTCATTCTATCTAAAGCAGGAGATGAAAAATTCTCATTCAATTCTAGCTACTGCAACATTGAAATTAAAATTAAAATTACAAAATCCCTAACTTAGGGTGGAAAGTAGCATTTTCATGTATTTCCTGCAAAACAGGGTTAGAACATAACAAAGATGCATATGGAAGAAAGTCTCATATTGCATTTAGGATGCAAATGATGAGATGTTTATGCATATGAGAATATATATGATATATTAGGTTAATGAGAATCCACGTGTGAGAAGGTATGTTCAGTGCCTTGGGCTGAACGAAGAATCTATAGGTATTTGCCTAATATATTACATCTACGCAAATGAAGGAAACAGGTATGACAATGCTCATATGATGATTATTGCTAATGAAAATGGGTATTGGTAATGCAGGGAGTGAGCTGGGATAAAGATGATGTAAAAAAATGGGTTGAAGGATGTGGCTGACAGCAAGTGCACAAATATTGGTGGCAGTATGAAGGATGAGGAGATGAAGTTGATGGGGTTAATTGGAAGTATAGGAAGCAATTATGAGTGAAAAGGGTAGTTATAGAGTATGCTGAAGTAGGGATGAACAAGTGTGAACCTGCTGTAAGTACAACAGGTAGAAGAACATAGATGGTGGCTGAACAGTGAAAGCATGGCATTCCAGTGCTGAAGGAGGTGAGTATGATGGAAGCTGTGCAAGTGGATGTAAGTGGAGATGGAGTGTTAGCAGTGGAGTTGTAGCAATAAGGGGTACAACAGGTAGGTCACTATAATGGATGTCAAGTGGATGATAAAGGGAGATGTAATGCATGCGGGACGATATAGCTAACAAACAGGGATTTTTGCTACTGTTGCTGGAGAGTTCTGACAGCAAGGTGGAGAGATACAGTGGTGTTGGGGATGGATAGTATGAAGCTTGTATAAACTACAGCAAGTAGGATGCATGGTTGTGATGCTGCAATAGCGCAGTGAAAAGATGTATATGAAGAGTGGAGGTGAGTTGGGTAATGATGGTATGTTTTATTGATGATGCACTGGATACATAGAAGGGAATTGCTAGCAGGTGATGACATAGAATGGGTGTTAAAGGGGCAAAGAGGGAACAGGGAAATGCTGGAAATCAGGGGAAGGCAGGTGATAAGGCAGTGATGGGGAGACTATGCATGAGATGTTACTTGTGAAGAAGTGAACATGGTGTAGCTGCTGTAGGGATGTTGGTGGTAGTGGACAATAAATGAAAGTAAAGGAGAGACGATGAAGGTGAAAGAAAGGATGGAATGGAGAGTGATAGTGATATTGTACAAGCAAAGGTTGTACATGGGTAAAACACAGATATAGATTTACAGGGAAAGAAAGAGAAGAAAATAAAAAGTAAAAACAATCCTATCTTGCTCCAGCCCTGTAACAATACCTCGAGCATACCAATAATTCCAACATGTTCATCTCATGTAGGCCATCCCGGTGGTGGTTTACTGCTTTCAATGACAGGAGGGCTTTGGAAGGAGCATTTCACGTATTTTCCAACGATATTTAAATTGATGCGAATCCCTGCGCTTACACACTTAACTTTACATGGCTGTTAATACTCACACTGACAAGGGTAAATTTCATATTGTTGTCCATTATTTTCCTCTTTGTATTCAGAAAATTTACAGCAGAATTTCAGTTAAGCACCCATGATTTGAGTGACTGAAATATATTAGAAAAAAATATACACCAAACCAAACATGGTGAGATGAAAACAATACAGGGAAAACACAGGATTTTCAAATCAAAAAATATATATGGTATTTATTGTATAATGTAAATCAGTGAAGAGATGGAATGAGATTAATTGAAGCCTTGCACTTAACAAATGAACCACAGATCAGATTGAAGGACTTGCTTACTATGAACTAATGACTTAGAATTTTGGCAATAATGAATTCTAAATGTAATCTTAATAACTGAAGCTGTAACTAAAAAAAAGAAATCCACAGTTGGTATTCGATCAATTAATAAGGGTTTAAAGTCGAGGAGGGAGAGAGAATAATAAAACAGGAAAGAAAGGACACAACAAAACAAAACAAAACAAAAATGTCAGTTGATCTATCTCCAAAACAAATACTCACCGGAATCCTTAGGGAATAGCACCTGAGTGAACAGGAGAACTCAGCAAGTTGATGGTTGTTCCAGCCAGAGATCGGTGATCAAACGATCAATACTCAAACCATTATCAATCTACCAGGAGCAAATATTTACTCAAACTCTTAGATCGTGAGGATCTGATCATTAGAGATAATCAGAAAACCAATTGTTCTGATAAAGGCATAGGGCATCTTCCTTCACAGATGCTTAAACAACACAGTCCAAGTTGTTTTGATGAAATAAGAAAAGAGAGGAAAAAAAAGAAAGAAAAAAAAAAGAAATCGAATCAGAATTCATATGTAAAACAGTCCAATATGTAAGAGGCCAAATAATGACTTCAGATATTCAAGTTTTTACAGGACTGAAAACGATCAGTCAACTGATATTGGAGGTGGATTGCTCAATGTTCAGATTTATTTCAATTATTGACAACTCAGACCATCGATCTAGAACTTGAATGAGTGAACATTTAATTCAAGAGCTCACGCAAACCTGGCTCTTAATACAAAGCTGGGGTTCGGACGATAAATCATCAGAATTCCAGCGATTGGTAGTTTAAACAATAACTCACCAGAAATCTGATTACTATCAATCGATATTCAAATAATCAGTCGTTTCAATCTTTGACAGAACTTCCAGGGGTCAGAATCGATCTAAAAATCTGACTCATTCCAGAGATTACTTGATATGTTTTCACAAAATATTCCATGGAGATCTAAGCAATAACAAACGAAAGGATTCTGACAGAAGCCCGATAACATCCACTGGAGATTGAATGAAACAGATTAAACCTTCCAACATCCGGTTCCAAGATTCCATCGACCTTTGATTAGATCGGTCAATAACAGAGTTTCGGCAAACCTCCAGTCGATCGGATCCAGATCTCTGATCAAATCAGAGATCATTAGGCCAGGCGCCTGATTCTTAGTTCTTTCATCGATTAAATTAAAACAAACAGTGGAAGCTATATGGATGAATGAACGAAAGAGAGAAGAAAAGAAAATAAAAATAAAATAAAATAAAATAAAATAAAATAAAATATAGATTCTAAGAGGATATTGGGATGACAAAACAAAATCAGAAATTGGCTCAACTACGGGTGAGAAGGCCATGTAAACGATGGTGTAAAAAAAAAAAGTGTCGGAATGGGAATTCCATTTGATGTAGCACAGGGATGTGTTGGGATTGCTACAGGCAACCCAGCACAATCCATGGTGTGTAAAAGGGGGGGGGGGGGGATTAATAAGGGAAAACTTAAGGAAGCTAAGGAGGAAAAAGGAACGAAGGGAAAAGAGAGAGAGGGAAGGGCCCTTACCGGATGGCTTGAAGCTCTGGCTGTAGGATCGACTTCTGTCAATCGAAGGAGAAGAAGGCTGGTCGCTTGAGATTTCGCTGTAATTGCAGGGGAAGGGGAGTTCGATCAGTTTCTTCCGTCCGAAGGAGAGAAAAACCAGAAAAAAAAGAAAACAATCTGATCAGATCAGAAGGGTGCGAGGGTGAAGCTGGATCCTTAGGGTTTTCGTTGTATGGCTCCTTTATAGGGGAGAAGGAAGAGGTTCGGTTGAAGATGGGAGGCTGAGAAAGGGGTTGTTGCGGATGGGTGGAGGAGGTTAGCGATCGGTGGTCGGCCATGGAGGGGCTCAATGGGGGGAAGAATGCCGGAAGCTTCGCGAAGGGTGGCCGTTGCAGATTTTTCCCTTTTTCAAAAGAAGGGTCGCTTTTAAGAAATTTTTTCATAAAAAATGGTTTAAAACGAGGTTTTTGGCAAAATTCATCTCCTTCAGGCTTTAAAACCATTTGCTTTTCCTTATATTTTTCCATTTTTTTTTTATTTTTGTGTTATTTTTATTTTTTTTGTATTTTTGGAGTAGAAAAACTAAAATTTTAAACAAAACAAAGTTTAAACACTAAATTTTTGTATTTTTCTGAGAAATACTTACAAATAGTATTTCTTCGAGAATTTCAGACCATTTTGGAGAAATTTCTTCAGAGAGTGGGTTTGGATCCAGATTTTAAGAAAATGTTTGAGTTTTGACACTTGAATCGAGAAATACAATGTGATGGATCCAAACAGATGTCGAATGGGCTGTCCGAGCTATTTAAAGGCTATTTTTGGTATTTTCTATAATTTTAATTTAAAATTTGAACAAGGAGACTCAGATTTGGATCTGGATAATGGATCCAGATCTAAAATCAATTTAAACATATGAAATGAATTTAATTTTCAATAAAACTAGAGGAATGAACTGGAATTTAGATTTAAAATGACTCATTTACTCAAAAAATGAATTTAGGGGCAAAAAGGGAATATTTAAAAAAATTTGAAAAATTTGGGGTGTTCACACTCGCCTTCGCCTTGATAAAAGGATTGCCTTCTTCATCTTTAGCTTTGTCGAGAGACTTGCCTTCTCCTTGACTAAAGGATTGCCTTCTTCGTCTTTCGCTCTGTTGAAAGACTCGCCTTCTCCTTGATGAAAGGATTGCCTTCTTCGTCTTTCGCTTTGTCGAGAGACTCACCTTCTTCTTGATGAAAGGATTGCCTTCTCCGTCTTTCGCTTTGTCGAAAGACTCGCCTTTTTCTTTACAAAAGGATTGCCTTCTCCGTCTTTCGCTTTGTCGAGAGACTCGCCTTCTCCTTGACTAAAGGATTGCCTTCTTCGTCTTTTCGCTCTGTCGAAAGACTCGCCTTCTCCTTGATGAAAGGATTGCCTTCTCCGTCTTTCGCTTTGTCGAAAGACTCGCCTTCTCCTTGATAAAAGGATTGCCTTCTCCGTTCTTCGCTTTGTCGAGAGACTCGCCTTCTCCTTGATAAAAGGATTGCCTTTTCCCGTCTTTTGCGTTGTCAAAAGATTTGCCTTTCTCCCTGACTAAATGATTGCCTTCTTCGTCTTTCGCTTTGACGAGAGACTCGCCTTCTCCTTGATTAAATGATCGCCTTCGTCATCTTTTGCTTTGTCGAGAGACTTGCCTTCTCTTTATTAAAAGGATTGCCTTCTTCATATTTTATATTTTGCCTTCTCCTTGTTAAAAGTATTGCCTTCTTCATATCTTACATTTTACCTTCCCCTTGTTAAAAAGATTGTCTTCTTCATATTTCACATTTCGCCTTCTCCTTACTATTGCCATCTTCATATCTTTTTATTTTACCTTCTCCTTGCTAAAAGGATTGCCATCTTCGTCGCCATCTTCATATTTCACTTTTTCCTTCTCTTGCTCAAAGGATTTGCCTTGTTCCATCCTCTGCCTTGTCAATAGATTCATCTTCGTGATAAAAAGTTCGCCTTATTCATCTTTTACCCCATCGAAGGATTCGTCTCCTGTTACCTTATTCATCATTCATTTTTTTCTCACATCTCCTTATTTTCCATCTCTCACATTTCAGAAGAGTTACCCCATTCAGTTGAAGTATCTCTCCTGTCCCATCACGGTTTCAGGAAATCCGTATGGTTGTTTCCCACTCAGGTTAAGGGTCAAAACCTGTATTTTCTGCGAGAGGTCATTAAATTCAAAAGCTATTTTCAATCTCAGCAATGAGACGTCCAAGTTCATCCCTTTTTCAAAGCTTTAGGGAACCCCATTTCCTTCCTCCTTTCGCAAATTCCTTTTCGGATTTGTTCGTCCAAACTCCGTAGGTCCCATCATGGTTTCTTCACTCGAGGATTCCGTATGGTCGTCCCCTCCAGGTTAAGGGTTAAGCCTGACCCTCGTACCTCGAGGCATCTTTTTTTTTTTTTTTTTAGGTTTGGGTTAAACCTGAGTCTCGTTTCAACGAGGTGTTTCTTCCTCCCGTCCCATCATGGTTTTCCCCACAAAGGAATCCGTGCTCTTTGTACATCCATCCAGGAAAGGATCGTCCTTGAGTTTCATCTCATGAGACATTTCTCTCAAAATGTCCAATCGAGGTCCGTTTATGTTTCCTTTCCCCATCCAAATTATCTTGATCTATCTTCGTCCCATCCAGGTTAAGGGCTAAACCTGAGTCATTCCAAAGGGCTGATCTTCTCTCACCCATGAGACTTGATCAAAATTCTTATCTTTCACCATCCCTGAGATTTTCACCCAAAGTCCCATCACGATTTCCTCATTCAGTCGTATCATTGTCAAGGATTTCATCCCCCCAAGACCATTCAGGATGAGGTTTTAAGCCTGAAAAGTCGTGTTTTCAAAATAAATTCTTCCACACCCAGTTCAGATCGGCTGACTGGGGCATTTTTCAAAATTTGGAGTGTTTCTTTGCCACTAAGCTCGGCTTTCAACCGGCTTAGTAGCAAAGAGGGGTATCTATGAACACCCCAAAATTTTCAAAATGTTGTAAATATCCCCTTTTTGCCCTTTTCCCCCAGTTTCTGGGTAATTGAGTCAGTTTCTAATCTAAATTCCATTTTATTTCTCAAATTTTTCTGAAATTAAATTCATTTTACATATCTGACTCAATTTCGGATCCGGATCTAGATCAAAATCCAAATCTGAGCTTCATTATCCAATTTTTTTTAATCAATTTCTAAAAATTACCAAAATAACTTTTGAAAAGCTCAGACACTTCGTCCGGTATCCGTTTGGATCCATCGAATTGTATTTCTCAATTCGAGGTTTAAAACTCGAACATTTTCTCAAAACTTGGGTCCAAACCCATTCTTCTGAAGAAATTTTCCCCAAAATGGTCTGAAATTCTCAGAAAAATACTCTTGTAAATATTTCTCAGAAAAATACAAAAAAACTAGTGTTTAATCTTTGTTTTCGTGTAAAAAACTTAGATTCTGTTCCAAAAATACAAAAAAATGGAAAAATCATGCAAAAAACCAAAGAAATTAGAAAAAACTACGTTTTTTTTAAGATTTTTGCCGAAAAACTCACCCTTAACCACCTTTTTAGAAAAACCTGAAAAGGAGGTCCCTTTTTGGAAAAACTGATTTTCGATGTTTAAGGGTCGAGTTAGGGTTTTGAAAACCCTAACTCGCCTTCTTCCCTCAGCCGCCGCTCTCCTGCCCTCTCCATGACGCTCCCCTCTCTCGCCGGAACCCTCCGATCGCCTCCATCATCCTCCTCCTTCGTTCATCACCTACGCCCTTCATCTCCTCCATCCATCCCGCCATCACCAAGCCACCCCCATGTGCGAAACCCCCTCTCGAAGCCCCCATGGCCTCCATTCGCCCTTCATCTTCAACGGCTTCGCACGCCCCTTTTCCATTAACCTCTCATCCCCCTTCTGCTTCAGGGCAACCCTTGATCGCCAACATCATCTTCAACTTCCCCCACCTTCACGAAGCTTCCCCTGCCAGCCCCATGTGCGACATCCATCACAACCTCCATCTCTGCCCTCCGATCCTCTTCTTCTTCCCTCGACGAGCAACCATCTACCCTTCGTCTCTGACAGAGGTTTCTTCTCGATCCTTCCAAAAAGGGTCGACCCTTCGATCATTTGCCTCGCTCTCACCCGTTCATCCTCAACAAACTCCCGCCTGCTTGAAGCATCCTCAAACTCTATATAAGCTGGGCAGCAGCAGCAAAAAAAGGAGGGAGGATCAATCGACACTCGCAATCCCTCTGCAACCCTTCATCTTTATCTCCTTCCTTTCATCTACTTTCTCTGGTCCTCCCCATCGGCTGAAGGTATAATCAACCATAAGAAATCCATCGACTATTCTTGCGTGGAGTTTCCATCTATAGCAGAAGGCCTCCACGGCAGCAAAAAGGGAGATTTTCTCCTTCAAAATTCTGGAAAAACAAGAGGAAACACTCTTATTCTTTAGAGATTCGCTCGGCAACAACGGATAGAAGAATTGTTTCCTTTGATGCTTGATATCTCCTGAATCGGGGTAGCATCAACGCCGGTCCAGCCTCTCTCTTTGCATCGAAAGAAGATTCTTTCTGCTCCAGCGGCACAGAGAGGTCTGGTTTTTTTTTTTTTTCTTTTTCCTGTATCCAGTTTTAATTCAGAAGGTATGTTTCTCTTGTTCACCGTATATTACATGGTATGATTGATCTTTTCTTTACATTAATTCCTGTTTAGTCAATAAGAATCCACATTTCATCATAGTCGATGATTCAACTTTTGACTTGCAGTGGTCTTCATTTTATTGCTTATTTTTTTTATGGATTTATCACATCTCATCATGGCTATAACTATGCAAATCAGCTCCTCCCATTAGCTATACCTGTAAGTCAATTAGCAAACTTCTAGATAATATTACATCACTCAGTATAGCTTCCCTCAAATCTACCCTACACACTTACCCTGTAGCTCTTTCCTTACTGCACTTGTAAGGCTATCACTACCATAGTCTCACGTACCAACTTTTAAACAACACCATTCACAGGTTTCATATCCCGTTTGTTTCCATCAACACAGCCACCTGCACATCTACTATCAGCCCTCTTCCCAACCACAGGTTTCACCACAGGAAAAAGAACCTTTCACAGTGGTTCACAATGAACCATTGTGGTCCTCCATTTCCACAGTAGTTTATTGAAAACTACTACAACTGCACATTTTTCTTTTACAGTGGTTCACAAAGAACCACTGTAATCTTTCTTTCTATAGTAGTTCGTCAGGAACCTATTATAGTTATTATTCTTCACAATGATTCACAAGGAGCCACTGTGGCCCTTCATTTCCATAGTGGTTCATTGAGGAACCACTACAGCCATAGTCTTTCACAAATGGTTCACAATGAACCATTGAAGTCTTTATTTCCATAATAGCTCACCGTGGCTATTGCCTTCCTTAATGACCCACCCTGGACCATTCTTGTTCCAGCATCTTCCTACCTATCACCCTCCTCCTTTGCTCCCAGCAACATCCCTGGCAGCCTCATTCCCCCAGTGCAGCAGCCCAATGGACTGCGGTAGTCCATTTACCCTGTATCTATGGCCTATATATATGCATATATATATACATATATATATATATATATATACATATATTACTTTTTCGGTACCCTCATAGATACCCTAACAGATGCAATCCCATTCACTATATACATTTTATGTAATATCCACTACCTGCGTATCAGCACCTTCCCATATCTTCTATATTACACTCTTCTCATTCTCATATATTATATATAATGTGTATGTATATATGTATATATATATATATAAATATGTATATATGTGATTTTCCATTCATAACAATTTTCCTTCATTATTCATATGATACATCTGTATCTTCACCATTCACTTAGGATTAGCTTTATACATACATGATCATATGCTTCCTTTGGACCTAAGTATTAAGCTGTATAGGCACCCTCACATGCATAGCACATAGGTGTATATATGAACCCTTTTATCATTTCCATCTTGGGATTCACCACAAATTTTGTAGGTTCTCCTCCTAGGAGTTTCTTTTGCCTTGTGCTAATTCTTGTTTTGCAAGACTTCTCCCTTGGCTTAGAAGCTTTGACATTTTTCAAATAATATAATAGATAGAGTATAATGAGAAATTTATATTTCCAGTCTTAGATTAGAATGAATGAGCATAGTAAATATCATGAATTGCTTGTTCTCATGCTTTTTCCCCTTTTTTTTCTCAAAATCTCACAATGGTGAAACACGAATGGCACGTGCACCATTTTCGTAAAAGGTAAATTAATCCTAAGTTGATGATCCATATCAATGGCCATAGTCAGGGTGTGGACAAAACTTAGGATTTTTATCTTTTACGAAATAACACTGGATCCACACTGGATCCGTTTTCAAAATTCATCATATTTTCCTTAAATATTTTTCTTTTATCAGAATTTAACTTAAAATTAACTTAAAATATATACCAATGGCCATAGTCAGGGTATATTGAGAGTTAATTTCATTTTAAATTCTATAAAAGCACCAAATGTGTTTCATTCTTCACCTGAATTTAAATATAGATTATTATATAATACATTCAATGACCATAGTCAAGGATGTATTATATCTTCAATCTTATTTTAAATTCATTTAAAGAATGAAATAGCTTTTCAAAATCCAATTTCAAAAATTTAAATTTATTCATCATTTAGGATAGAATTGCATCATATTTCCGAAATTTCCTCTTCAAAAACTCCAAGTAATGTAAATACTTTCTTCAAATCTATCTGCAATCCTTATCAAATCCAATTCATTCTTTCAATTTTCAAAATTCTATTTCATTTTTAAATCTCAAAATTCAATCTAACTTTGAGATTTCAAATTCATTTTATATTAAAATTCAAAATCAGATTTCAAAGTTCAATTTCACTTTGAAATTCCAAATTCATTTTATATTCAAAACTCTAATCAAACTCCAAATTCAATTTTAACCTTGAGACTCTTGATTCATCTTCTAAATTCCAAATTCAAATACTCCAAATCAAATCCAAAGTTCAATTTAACTTTGAGATTCCCTTCATCTTCTAAATTTTAAATTCAAACTTTAAAATTCAAGGTCTAATTTGACTTTGAAATTCATTTGTATATTCAAGATTCAAATTCTAAATTTCATTTTTTTAAAGTTCTTGATTCATCTTCTAAATTTAACAAACTCCAAATTCATTTTAGGGTCCAGGATTCAACACTCAAATTGGATCTCAGATTTAAGATCCAATTCCCCTTTAGGATCCAGAATTCAAATTTCACTTTGGATCTCAGACTTCAGATCCAATTCCCCCTTAGGATCCAGAGTCCAATTCCACTTTGGATCTCATACTTCAGATCCAATTCCCCCTTAGGATCCAGAGTACAATTCCACTTTGGATCTCATACTTCAGATCCAATTCCCCCTTAGGATCCAGAGTCCAATTCCACTTTGGATCTCATACTTCAGATCCCATTCCCCTTTAGGATCCAAAACCCAATTTTATATCGGATCTCAGATCTCAGATCTTAAATCCATCTTTAGATCCAATTCCATTCCCAATTCTAGATTTCAAATCCAATGCCATTTTCAGATCTCATCTGAACTCCCTAAATCCATTTTTATTCTTAAATACCATTTGATTATCTCAGATCCATTCCAAATATAAAAATCCAAATTTAATTTCATCTCAAGTATTCATTTCCTTTCCTAAAATCAAATTCAAATTCAAAGTCCACTTTTTTA
This sequence comes from Nuphar pumila, assembly GCF_984573655.1. NCBI lineage: Eukaryota > Viridiplantae > Streptophyta > Magnoliopsida > Nymphaeales > Nymphaeaceae > Nuphar > Nuphar pumila. Next base: position 83,238,658 of record NC_143257.1, read on the forward strand.
ACTTTGAAACTTCATTTCAAAGCTTCAAGTCATTCTTTCTCATTTATTCTTCCAAATCCTGATTTACTTCAAAAACTTAGAACTCCTCTGATCTATCTCAAGTTCTAAATCATTTCTTCACTCCTTTACCAAGTTCATCTCAGAATACTTGGAAATTTCTAAATCAATTTTCAAAAGAGTATACATCCTTGCATTGCACAAGTATGATTCTTTGTGCATTTAGAGTTAGAATAAAATTCTTAGATTATATTTAGGCAAAGCAAAAGGCATAGATTCGATCCTTGGTTCGATTACACCTGGTAAAGGCGCCAGGAACGATCGAACCTCGTACCGACGAGCGAATATCGTCTCTCCATTTTCTCGCAAATTTTCAAAACGGAGGCGAGTTAAATTTCTAAATATTTTCAAATTATGGTCAAGTGAGACCGCGCAAAATAGTTCATCTTCTTTCTTTCTTTCTTTTCTCTTCTCTCTTTCTTTTCTTTCTTTTATTCTTCTTCCTTCAAAAAGGAGGAAAATAGAGGTTAGAAAAGGAAAGAGAAGGAAGAGAGAAAAACCACAAGAGAGGAAAAATTTTGCGATGATCACAATGGTTCTCTTGCCTACTGCTGATGCCATCTCCAACCCACAATCATCCAAGTGGTCTGGGAACGTACGTGAGAAGGTGGCGAACCAAGAATAATACCACCGAGGGAAGAAAGGATGAGACTGGATGACCTGCTGATTCGGGGATCCATCCTGAATCTGATAAAAGACATGATCTCGGGGAAAGACAGCATCGAGGGAATTTGACGCCATTGAAATGATACTGGGGTAAAGAAAATAAGGAGAATTAGATAGAATGCAGGACTTACAGATAGACTCTTGAAGAATCAAATCCTGGAATATTTTTGAAAAGGTTGATGAATTTTTTTTAAAGGAATTTTCCAAGGTTTTTGAAGAAAAATTTGATCTAAAAGAGAAAAGAAATGTAGGTAGATAGAAATATACACCTGGGGTTTTTGAAAATAAGGGTAAGTTTTGAATAATACACCCAGGGTTTTCGAAAAAGGGTTTGATACATATATATGAGAGAATAAGAGAATTATCATACAACTAAAGCTGCACAAACAAGGATACACATACAACACTCCCTAAAGGCTGACTCTAAATGCAATAGTTGAAATGGCTTGTAGGACCTTAATCCTAACTCTAAGATTTATATCATCTGATTCCAATCAAGGTACGCCGATATACTCAAGCCGAAGCTCGAAGTACGTAGCATATAAGATATCTCTTCGGTTCTAAGGTAAAGGCTTCCCAACATCCTTGAGCACCTACCGATATACCTCGGACTATGGCCCTTAGGTACGTGGTAGGGGGGTGCAAACCCAAATAAGTGGTCCAGTTGTGAGGCTCTCTCCCGAACTATGGTTCAGTGAGACAACCCAGCAACGTGAAGACCGGGACAATATAGGTAGTGATGTTTTCAAAATATGATCAATATGCAATAAAATCAGAAGGCTCTAATGCAAGTCCTAAAGAGGTAGATTAAAATGAAGAGAAGCATATACTTGCATACATTGTTTGCATTCAATCCCTAAAATTGAGGAGAGTTGTATTTCAGACCTAAGTCTAACGTGAGCATGGAATAATCTCCTCAATATGGTCCTACCAAACCATACTTAAATCCTATATGCAATGATGTCAGCTTAGGACAAAATCTAGGCTTCCTAAGGTTTGCATGGAAATGAAGCTGACATATGTTTAGAATAAAGACTTAGATAATATCAAAGAAAAAGAAAAGGCATTAAATTCGATCGGACGAAGACGGGTCCCATCACGGTCGCCAAAACTGTGATCATCGCAAAAATTTTCCTCTCGTAATATTCTCTCTCTCTTCCTCCTCTTTTCCTTTCCAACCTCTATTTCCTCCTTTTTGAAGGGAGAAAATAAAAGATGGAAAGAAAGATGAAAGAGAAAAGAAGAGAAACTCTTTTGCGGGTCTCACTTGACCTTAATTTTGAAATTTTTTGAAATAACTCACCTCCATTTTTGAAATATTTGCGGGAAAACTGGGAGACGGGATCCGCTCGTCGGTACGAGGTTTGACCGTTCCTGGCGCCTTTACCAGGGGTAATCGAACCAAGGGTCGAATTTTATGCCTTTTGTTTTGCTAAGAATTTATCTAAGAAATTATTCTAAGTCTAAATGCACAAAGAATCATGCTTGTGCAAATGCGAAGATGTATGCTCTTCTTGAAAAAATGTTTTGAAATACTCCAAGCGTTTCTGAGATGAATCTGATAATGGAAGTGAAGAAATGATTGAATCTAACTTTAGAACTCGAGATAGATCAGAGAAGTTCTAAGTCTTTAAAGTAAATCAGAGCTTAGGAAAATAAATTTGGATCTTGAGAGAAATGATTTTGAAACTGAGATAAAAAAAGAAGAAAGGAAATTTTCAAAGTCATAAATGGACTTTGAATTTAGAAGTTTGAACTTGGATGAATATTTGGAATAGAATTGAATTCTAATTTTGAAGTTTAAAATCAGAAGGAAAGATAGAATTGGGATTGATTTGAATGTTTGGAATTCAAGATGGAATTTGAATCTGAAATTCTGAATGAAATTGGATTTAAGAATTGGAGATCTGAGATGGGATTGAATATGAAGTTTTGAATGGAATTGGATCCAAGATTTAGAATCCAAGATGAAATTTGGATCTGAAGTCTGAGACCTAAAGTGGAACTGGGTTCTGGTTTCTACAATGGATTTTGGATCTGAAGTCTAAGATCCAAAGTATAATTAAATTTTGGATCCTAGAATAGATTTTGGATCTGAATCTGAGATCCGAGGTATAATTGGATTATGGATCCTAGAATAGATTTGGATCTGAAGTCTAAGATCCAAAGTATAATTGGATTCTGGATCCTAGAATGGATTTTGGATCTGAATCTAAGATCCGAGGTAAATTGGGTTCTGGATCCTAAATAATGGATTTTGGATATGAAATCTGAGATCCAAGATGATATTGGGTTCTGGATCCTAGAATAGATTTTGGATCTAAAGTCTGAGATCCAAATTATAATTTGGGTTCTGGATCCTAGAATGGATTTGGATCTGGAGTCTGAGATCCAAAGTAGAATTTGGGTTCTGGATCCTAAAATGGAATTTGGATCTGTAATCTAAGATCAAAAGCAGAATTTTGGATCCTTGAATGGATTGGATCCAAGATTTGGAATCCAAGATGAAATGTGGATCTGAAGTCTAAGATCCGAAGTGGAATTGAATTCATACTTGGAAATCTGGATCCAAGTTAAGATTTTAACTTTGGTTTTTGAAATTTCAAAATTGATTTGAGGATGAATTTCAAAGTCAAATGGGACTTTGAACTTGATTTTGGAACTTATAAAATGAATCAAGTTGGATTTAAACTTTGAATTTGATTTCAAAGTTTGGATTTGAAAAGTGAGGTAGAATTGAAATGGGAATTTGAAGAAGAGATACTCACAATCACTTGGATTTTTAAAAGGAATTTTTGAAAAGTATGATGCAATTCTACCCTAAATGATGAATGAATTTGAAAAATTTGAAATTGGATTTTTGAAAAGCTATTCCATTCTTTAAATGAATTAAAAAATGAGGTTGAAGACATAATACATCCCTGACTATGGTCATTGGATGTATTATGTAATAACTACATTTAAATTCAAGTGAAGAATAAAATACATTTTGGTGCTTTCATAGAATTTTAAAATGAAATTAACTCTCAATATACCCTGACGATGGCCATTGGTATATATTTTGAGTTAATTTCAAGTTAAATTCTGATAAAAGAGAAAAATATTTAAGAAAAATATGATGATTTTTGAAAAAGGATCTAGTGCGGATCCAGTGTTATTTCGTAAAAGATAAAAATACTAAGTCTTGTTTACATCCCGACTATGGCCGTTGATGCAAATCATCAACTTAGGATTAATTTACCTCTTACGAAATGGTACACGTGCCATTCGTGTTTCACCATTGTGAGATTTTGAAATGAAAGAGAAAATAATATGAAACAAGTAATGTTTAGCATATATACATGCTCATACATTCTAATCTAAGACTGGAAATATAAGTGATTGTCATTACATCTAGCTATTACAAATTTTGAATGGAATTGAAATTCAAATTCTTAAACTAAGAAAGGAAAAAAAGAAAAAGAAAAAGAAAAAAAATAGTCTTCTCTCCCTGATTCCTGCAAGATTTAAGTTAGCACAGAGCAAATATGACATATGAAAGAAGATCTGAAAATGCTATATCAAGGCTAAGAATTCATATGAAAGTGTCATTCCGGATGGAGGAATGAATATATCCAATATAATATTTTAACCAAATGGAATATATATACACCATACCCTATTTTTAATGGAAAAAGTCTGTATGAGGTGATGAAATAAAATAGAAAGGGTATATGGGGTGTGATGGAAGTAGGTTGGAGATAGCCATAGTAAGGTGGTGAGGGCCGTGTAGGGTAAGTGCAGGGAAATGGTATAACAAGGCATAGAATGAAGTGGGTGATAGCAGCAACGAAGGCTGAGCTACATGAAAGAAGGTATAAGGCTATAGGTGTTGGTGGCTTTTGTGAGACAAGTGGGGTATAACAGTTATGGGGGCTGCTATGGGTGATGGATTGTGAAATGACATAACCAGGTGAAGGATGACTGAAGTGTGCTACTAGCAATGAGTTAGTTCCTGTCAACTGATTTTGATGACAGCAATCGAAGGATATCTTGCCATACTGAGAACTTTAGCATATACCAGACACCTACTTGCGATATTAGAGAATCATGGAGACGACTAGTTTTAGTCCTTTTGAAGGCTGTAACACTATTTTCTGTGATCATGGCTTCAGTGGAAATGGCACCAAGGCAATCTAAACATATCACTCCCTACTGATAGAAGTTATGCACTCGGGTCAGCTTAAAGGTGGTGTCTTGGTGGGGAAAATACAGCAAGTGGTGTATATAAGCATGATTGGTAGTGGCACAGTAATATAGCAGAAAAGAGAGAAAACAAAAGAATGGACTGTATATTACATTTGTTGACTCCTGATATGATTTGGATTACAATAGAGGAAAGAGAACGCAGTCACCCAGACAAGACTCAAATTCCTTACCCTACAGTTTGGTTTCACACACCAATTATCTAGAGGTTTTTGACATGAATCATTTGAAGAATGAATCGCTTATTTTGCCATAGAGGAAAAACCTCCTAAGTGACCTCTGCCAATGGGTCATCTGACCATTTTAAATCAGGAAAAGTAAGGCAGGAAGCAGATTAACAGCCAAGAAAATGGGCATCGTTGGCACCTTGAATCCAACAGTTGGTGGGTATGATGGTAGAGGAAAATAAGGGCGCTAGACTTCTTGAAGCGTATTTTCCTCATGTCTTTGTGCATCAAACAAAAGGTAGACGCAGGGTCAAAAGACAGTGCATATTACGTGAATGTGACTAACTAAAAAAAATTTCATTCACAATTGGCGTTGGTAACTCAACTGAAAGAATGCTTTTGTGGAGAGGCATAATTCCAAGTAGATGGAAGCATATTCTAATGACCACTGTAGTGGCCTCACATGACAATAATCTACTTACCTCCTCCTCAGATCCCACCATCATAAGGTGTTTGGGAGAAAACTAATGAGAGCATCCTCAACTGTCTCAAAAAAATTGGATCAAATGAATGCCTAAGATCCGTTCATTATCATGCCCAATATGGATCTTTCCTCCCTTACTCTTTAGATCCTCTATGTCTTTTACCAGACTTTCTTGTAATAGAACAAATATGAGTATGTGCATAAAGAAGATATACAAATATCTGGCTAAAGCTAAATATGTAATTAGTCAGCGTGTTATTCTTCAAATCAGCATACCTGAGTCCAAAACACAGACAATCCAAAAACCTTGAAGTGTAGAAGATGCGTGTTCTGTATTTTAGAGAAATCAAATGAATGGAACCTGAACAGCCTGCCCTCAGCAACTATAAAACAGAACAATGATATGGTTAATCAAATCCTGATATGCAGCAAAAGAGGAATTACAGATTCAGAGAGTGTCAATTGAAATTGATATGACACCATCAAGCTAGAAGTTTATGTAAAATAAAAAAAAGTGAAAACGAAAACTATAATAAACGACATGAATAGAGAGTAGATCACGATGTTGCGCTCTGCATACTTGATCTTGACAATATTGCATCGACCGCAGCTTGGCTCATTGGCGATTCCAGTCTTCATGATTTTATGACAAAGGATACTGGGTGGCGATTTTGATCTACCTTCAGTTATTAGAAACTCATAACATAATCCCATAAGCATTTAAATGAAGTTCACAATATACCATTCACGATAGATCAGAATGGATCTAGGTGATTATTACTCAAACCAACTAAAAATAAAGAAGAAAGAAAAGAAAAAGAAAAAAAAAAAGAAAGGAAGAAAAAAAAAAGAAGAGAAAAGGAAATCATAACACTAAATGGTGGTGAAGAAGCAGGTGAAACAAGGATGAATCAGATATAAATACTGAATTTCCGAAGAAACAAATAAGAGGAGAACCAAGACATAGAGCAGATGCCATACAAACTGATATACAGAGTAGATAATCACTGAAAACAAAATCCACTGATGCAAAAGCTTACCTGGATGAACCATCGTTGATCAGACCTCATACGGAACTAATGGTGATTAATACGAGATATGAAAGGTATGTAGGGATTAGTGGTGAAGTGGCCATATATGGGAAAATAATTGTAAACCAGATACGTGACGCATTATACTGTGCATATGACGAGGGAGCGTGATGTACGAATGAGTGCTATACACAGGACTAACGTTGTGAATGTTAAAGCAAAGGCTACCTATGCAGTAAAAGTAAGAGGCAACTGCAATACGAATAATGGGATGTACAGTGCGTTAATTTAAAGAAACACGAATGAAAAGAAAAAAAAGAGAATCGCAAAACAACAAATGAGAAAGATCTAATGCAATTACAGTTAAAACGTAGGAATAGGAGAATACCAGCTTCAGCAACATGAACAAATATTCAGAAGAATATATAATCAAGGGAAATTCGATAATAAACTTCAAAAAAAAAAAAATTAACAGAATGTTGGAATAGGAATATTCCAATGATATCACCATAGGTAGGCCAACACTGCCATACGGAGATTGGCGCTATCGGTAGGCTTGCTAAGAAAAAGAAAGAAAAGAAAAAAAAAATAGGGAAGGATAAACCAGAGAATTCGTGCAAAAATAAAAAGGAGGAATGAAGGAGAATCAGAGGGGGATCACTTACTGTGGGCTTTGTAAGAATTCTGGAGAGCGGAGGAGGGAGTCTCTTCCTCTATGATGGGGACTCTCTTCTTCTGAAGGAAATGAGGGGAGCCACCAGGGGAGGAGGAACCAGGGACTAGCAGAAGGGGTGCGTGATATGGAGAGATAAAAAAAAATCCATCCTCTATGGGTTTCCTGCGTGCTTCTCTTAAAGGAGGAGAACAAAGGTTCGAGAATGAAAATCTGTTGAAGATGAATGGAGGAGAACGAGAAGGCTGGTTTGAAATCAACGATGGAGAGAGGCCTTCTTGCGATGGAGGTTTCCGGAAGAAAAATACGCGGGAGCAAGTCGTTGTAAAATTTTCCCATTTTCCAAAAAGAGGGTTCTTTTTAAGAAACTTTTTGTAAAAATGGTTTTCAAATGAGGTTTTTAGCAAAAACAACTTTAAAAAGCTTGAAACCATTCGTCTTTCAAATAAATTTTCTAGTTTTTGTGTTGTTTTTTCATGTTTTTTTTTTATATTTTTAGAAAGGATTTACGAGGAAATAAAGATTTAAAACTAATTAAAAAAAATTGTATTTTTGTAAAATATTTACAAAATAGAGTTTTTTCTAAGAATTTAAAAACTATTTTGAGAAGATTTCTTCAGAAATGGGTTAGGATCCGGTTTTTGAGAGAATACGGATTTAAAACACTGGATTCGAACCTGAAAACGATTTTGAATGGACCAATATGGTTTTTAATCCAGAAAGTCTAAAGAATTTGCTTTGATTTCTCAGAAGATGGAGTCAGGGGCAAAAAGGGTCATTTTGTAAATCTTTGAAAAAATTGGGGTGTTCACAACAGGAAAGTAGATTGGTTCGCTAGAGGCCAATCAATGCTTCCATGGTGCTCAAGATGGGGGAGATATGAACAATAGAGAAATCGAGAGAGAATCATAGGATAAAAGATAGAGAAGAGGTGAGATTCTTACCTTCTTGCTGCAGAGGACCGAATATCTTTCGAGTGATTGCAGAGGATGGGATCAGGGGAAGAGGAGAAGGGATCGCGAAATGGCGTCGATGGATGATATCGATGGATGATATCGATCGATGATCCAAAGAGACCCCTGCGCCTCCTGTTTTATAACAGGAGACCGTTAGGCTCTCTTCCAATAGGGTCCTTCTCATTTTAAAATTCTTAAAACACTAACTTTCTATGCTTTTGAATTTTTCAAAAGGGGCTCCTCTACAAGTTCTTTTCAAAAAGGTGTGGTTTAAAGCCATTTTTTTTATTTTTTTCCAGTCTTTTTCTTTTTCTGTTTTTTTATTTTTTTCATTCTTTATATTTTCTATTTTTTTTTGGTATTTATGAAATAAAACTCTAAAGACAGAAGGAAAATCAAAATTTTAAAACTATTTTTTGTAATTTTGAGAAACATTTACAAAAGAGGAGTTTTCTGAGAGAAACTTTTGAAATTTTCTCAGACAACGGGTTTAAATCTGGATTTTGAGGAAATGTCCGAGTTTTCAACCTCGAACCGAGAAATACAGATCATCGAATCCAAATGGTCACTGGATCGACTGTCTGAGCCCTTCGAAAATTCTTTTTTGGTATTTTTGTGAATTTAATTTTGAAAATTGGATAATGAGGCTCAATTTTGGAATTTGGCCATAGATCCGGATCCAAAATTGAGTCAGATGGATAAAGATGGAGCTTATTCTAGAAAATCCAAAGAATAACTGAAATTTATATTGAAATTGACTCAGTTTTCTCAGAAAAATGGGGCTAGGGGCAAAAGGGAAATATTTACAAGATTTTGAAAATTTTGGGGTGTTCACAGTTACCACAGTCAATCCCGTGGACAGTGGAAAGTTCATGGCACTAGCTATTGCAACACCTTTGCACTTGACTATCATTCACTGCATTCTTTGTTTTTATGTTGCAATATATTATATCACAACATTATGTCTTTGTTTCATTCCCTGCATGTTAGTGTCTTCACTGGATCTCGCAACATAATCTGGATCACACCGCACCTCCATCAGTATTTGATCGGTTTTTGTCACATCTAGTTCACTACACAACATCACTGATTCTGCTGATTCCCTGTGCCACGTTGTAGCATGGCACATTGTAGAGTACTTACTCTATTTAACTGTTGGAAGGTCTTGCAAATCATCCTTTGTTTTGTTCATCTGTAAACCTCCAGTGATCTCACTTTGAAAACAACATCTGCTGCCTGTTTACAGTAAAATTATTGAATGTATGACAGCAAAATCATGTATGTTCCACTGTGAAACCCTCTATCTCTCTCAAGGCTAGATCCTTTATCATCTTCCTAAGGCAATACCATGGTTTTGTTTGGGAGTGCCCATGCTGATAACAATTTTCCTAGTTCCTGCAAGTATCCTTGTAGGTCTGTATTAGATTTATTGACCTACCTACATGTACAATTTCATATATATATATATATTTCATTGTATGCATGAACATCTTGAACCTTCACATGTATTTCAACAAATGTATTTTTATATGCATTTTAACAGACGCAATCTCATTCCGGCATATGCATTGTATATGCATTATCATATGCATTTCTTCACTAGCATAAGCATTATACTTAGGTAGATGCATATGCATTCCTTCATTAGCATAAGCATTATACTTAGGTAGATGCATATGCATTCATTCATTAGCATAAGCATTGCACTTAGGCATATGCATGTGCATTCCTCCATTAGCATAAGCATTGCACTTAGGGAAATGCACATGCATTTTCGCACAAGCATAGGCATTGCACTTAGGCAAATACATATGCATTTCTTCATCAACATAAGCATTGCATCTTCATAGATGTATGTGCATTTCCTCTGAAATATAAGCATAATCATATATATGTTAGTTTTAACATAGTATTTTTAATTTCTTTCTATTCTCTATTGCCTTGTGCTATCTCGTGTTTGCAGGAAAGCTTAGAAAATCCTGATTTCTTTTCTAGAATAGGAAGTTTTAAAATTTCAATTTCAATTTAAGATTGTAACAGATTTATATTAATGTGAATTTCTACTTTTCTGTTTAGAATAGAATGTATGAGCATATAGTTACATTTTAAATTCTCATAATTGCTTGGGGCATTTCATTTTACTTTTTTTTTTTAAAAGCACTATGGGATAACACGAATGGCACATGCACCATTCTAATAAGAGGTAATTAACCCTATGTAAATGATTCACATTTATTACCATAGTCAAAATGCAAACAATTCTTAGGATTTTTATCTTTTATGGAATAAAACTCGACCTTCACTTTGAGTCCTTTCTGAAAATCATCATATTTTCAAAAAAATGCTTTTTCTTCTTTTATCAGAATTCAAAGTAAAGATTAAATTAAGATATATTTGTAGCCATAGCCATGAATGTATGGAAAATTGATTTGGCTTTAATTTTATAAAAGCAAAAAAAATTAATTTTATTCTTTCTTGGAATTTAAATGAAGATTAAATTAAAATATATTTGTGACCATAGTCATGGATATATTAAAATTTAATCTCATCTCAATTCTATTAAAGAATGAAATTTGCTTTTTAAACTTCTAATTTTAAACAAATTCTTTTAATGCGTTCATCATTTTGCATCATTATTTGTCATCTTTCCAAATTATGTCAAATCATTTTCAGAATTCCTAGTGATTTTTGAAATAAATTTTCAAAAACACAGTTTTCATTTCTGAAATTCAAAATCATTTTTCAACTTACATTTATAAATTCAGATTTTTCTTTATTTTCTTTATTTTTTATTTTCATCTTCAATTCCATTCAGTTTTAAATCTTACTTTAAATTCCAACTTTCAATCTATATTTATGAACTTCATATTTCTAAAATTTATATTTTAACTTAGAATTCTATTTCAAATTCAAATGTTAAGTTCAAAAGCTTTACTTCTCTTCAAAATTACAAAATTTTGAATTCTATTTTAAATTCAATTTTAAAAATTTGAAGTTTATTTCAATTCTCAATTCAATTCCAAATCAAATATTTGAAATTTATTTTAAAATCTCATATTAAATTCCATATTCGATTTAAAAAATCGATTTTCTATTTCAATTCAGTTTCAATCTCAAATCCTGAATTTCAATTTCAAAATCCAATTTCAAAGTTTACTCTTAGATTCCAAACTTTTCAACTTCTAAATTCATTTCTAAAATTTTTATTTTAAATTTCAATTTCAAGTTCTTATTCCAATTCCAAGTTTCAATTTTCAAATTAATTCCCAATTTCAAAGTTAAGTTTCAAATTTCAAAATATAAACTCAATTTTCAAATTTTTAAATTTTAAATTCCAAATTCAAAGTTGAAATTCAATATCAATTCTAATTTCAAGTTCAAATTTCAAATTCAATTATGATTTCAAAACTTAGAATCAATCTCTAATCTTGATTTTCAATTCAAAATCAATTCAAATTCAATTTTCAGTCAATTTCAGATTTCAAAATTCTCAAACTCTGAATCCAATTTACAGATCCTTAATTACAAGCTTTCAAAGCAAAGTCCATTTCAAATTTCATCCTTTAAAAAATCATTTTCTAAACTTGAAAGACATTTCTAAAAAGAAATTTTCAAATCCATTTTTAAAATCACTTGAAAAAATCCAAATTTCTGAAACATTTCCATGAAAAGCATACACATTCCTCAAAGTTCAAAAATCATAGCCCAAGCCTGATTCCATGTGCATTCAGGATTTTCAGAATAATCTCTCAATCAAATTTAGGAAAAGCAAATACATGAATTTGATCCTTGGTTCAATTACCTCTGGTAAAGGCGCTAGGAACGGTTGAACCTCGTACTGATGAGCGAATCCTATCTCTCCATTTTCCAGCAAAATTTTAAAATGGAGTTGAGTAAATTTCAAAACATCTTTTTCAAAAGATGTTTGTGAGACCTTGCAAAGAGTTTCTCTTCTCTCTTTCTTTTTCCCCTTAAAAGGAAATGAAAAAAGAAGGAAAATGGAAAATTTTTACAACGATCACAAGTTTGACAACCGTGATGGGACTCGTCTTTTATTTGATCGAATTAAATGCCTTTGCCTTATCTAAATTTGACTAAGTTACTATTCTTCAAATGTCAGCTTCATTTTCATGCAGCCTTAGAGACCAAGAATCATACCCTGCTGACATTAATGCATATAGGATTAAGTATGGTTTGGTAGGACCATATTGAGGAGATTTATGCATGCTCACTTAGACTTAGGTCTGAAATATAACTCTCCTCAATCTAGGGATTGAATGCAAACAATATATGCAAGTCTGTGCTTCTTTATGATTTTCAAAATTCTATCTCTTTAGGACTCTGCGTTAGAGCCATCTGATTTCTTGTATGCTTGAATCATATTTTCAAAACATCTTCACCTATATTGTCCTGGTCTTCACGTTGCTGGGCTATCTCACTAAACCATAGTTCTAGAAAGAGCCTCACAACTGGACCACTTATTTGGGTTAATACCCCCATGCAACGTACTAAGGGCCATAGTCCAAAGTATATCGCCAGATGCTCAAGGATGTTGGGAAACCATTACCTTAGAATCGGAGAATTATTCTTATGCCACGTACTTCAAGCTTTGGCTTGAGTATATTGGCGTATCTTGATTGGATTCATATGATCTAAACCTTAGAGTTAGGATTAAGGTCCTACAAGCCTTTTCAAATATTGCATGTAGAGTCAGCATTTTAGAGAGTGCTATTTGTACATCCTTGTTTGTACAGCTTTGATTCCATGATTTTTGTGTATTTCTTACATTTTCTTACCTTTTTCAGAATAAAACTTTCTAAAAACTCTAGGTATTTTTTTCAAAAAATTCTCTCTACTTTCAAGACCCAGGTGTATATTTTCTTCATCCTTTCTTCATTCTCTTCAGATCAATTTTCTCAAAGCCATGGAAATCCTTTTCTAAAATTTCCTTGATTTTCAAAATTCCAGGTATATATATTTTCTTCTTTCTAGATCTCGATTCCTTCAAATTCTATCTTCTATTTTCGTAAAGTCCTGCATTTTAATTGAACCTATTCATTTTTTCTGTCCCAGTATTATTCAATGGCATCCAATTCACTTGATACTATCTTCCCCAAGGACCATATCTCATATGAGATAAGGCGAGGATTTCCAAATCATCGGGCCATTCATACTCTTCCTTTCTTTCTTCAGTGGTATTATTCTTGGTTTGCCACCTTCTCGCATATGTTCTTGGACTACATGGATGACTATGGATTGGAGCTGGCGTCGACAGTAGGCAAGCAAATCATCAATGGGAATCTGATTCAGGCTTTGGCAGAGCGATGGAATCCATGCACTTGCACATTTTGGTTTCCATGGGGAGAGATGACTCTGCTGATGGATGAGTTCAACGACATCATGGGATTACCGAAGCCAGCTGGTCAGCCAGATGATCCTGTCGAGCAACAGTTCTTGATCAATGTCAAAGGGGTGGATGTTTGAGATGCCTTAGTTAGAGCAACAAGAAGTAGATCTTGGCCACTCACTAAAATTGATGGATGTCAGTTCATCGATCTATTCGGGCTCTATCGAAAATATGGGGCATACGAGACAGTTGACACTCTATCCCGAGCAGCCAAGGAAAGGATTTAGCATGCCATGGTCCTATGCACAGTGGGATTAGCTTTATTTCAAGACGGCCAAAACTTTGTTCATATCCGAGTGGTCTAACTCTTGCGAAGATGGGAAAGTCGGCAGACCCGTCGTCTCTTAATTTCTATGGCAGCTTTAGCTTTCTTCTACCAAGGTTTGACTCACTTTGCTCTCGGAGAGACTATCTTGGTAGAAGGATGCATCTATGCCTTACAATCATGGTTCCTGCAGCATGCGCCATCAAAAGCTAATTCGTTCATATTCAACAACAAGAAATCACAGTCCACTCTTCAGTATCAAGCCTTGATTGAAAGTCTGCATCAAAAAGAGATCATTTGAGACTACTTCAACCGACAAGAATCAATCCCTCGCTATACCTATGCGCATGACAAGCGCTATCGATTACTTGGTCCGTTCTTTTGTGTCGATTATTAGCTAGAAAGGCATCTCAGATAGTTTTTACAGTGACAGATTCATGTTAATACTCATTTTCCAATGGGTATCATGTCAGAATTTGATCTACAGTAAGATCAGTGGTCCGGAGCATACCATGCAGCCAAATACACTTGGGATTCTTTCATTCCTCTTTTCATATTTTCAGGACCCAATGTATCTTCTCAATATCAAGAGTGGTGGCAAACTGTCTGTCCACCCTCTCTTTGTCTTTGATCTGTCATCAATAAAATTTACTTTTCTGTTCTCCCAAAAGTTTCACGCCAATTTTTTCAGTTGTTTTACTCCTTAATAAACAACAAATGGTCACAATTCTTGTGACGATTTCATCCCTAGTGATGAGACATTCTCTCCAGATGTTAAATTCAATCTTCATACTTCTCTTATTTTCCTTTAATACCTTTTATCATGGTTGACGACCTCACCTAGGTAACAAGGCACATTTTCAGTTATTATAAAAATAATAACGTAATTATTACAATTCTTGTGACGGCCCAATCTCTGATAATGGGATAATTTCTCTGAATTGTCTACCAAAATCTTCAATTCTTTCTTTATTTAATAAACTCATCCTAAAAACTTCTTTCACGATCTAACCATCCCTTTATTTCTGCAGAAAAACATTGTCATTTAACATGGTTCAGACAAGGACCAGGAATAAAACCGTTCAACAACACAGTGACAGTGAGGCAAAAGAAATGAATTCCCCCAGATCATCCAGGGGACAGGGCCAAGAAGTAGAAGACGACGTTGATCCGACCATGTACAAGCTGTTTCAAAAAATGATGACAAAAATGATGTTCGAACAGGCTGGGGTAGGTCCAAAGAAAGTATCTTCCAAGAGCAAGATCAGAAGAAAACCCGTGAAAAAGCATGTCAGAATCAGTAAGAAGAAAGTCTGGCATGACAACACTTCTGAAGATACAGAATCAGCTGAAGAGGATTTAGAGGAAGAACAACCTATGTTCATCCAAAAACCTTTGCGACAGTCTAAGAAGATGGCAGAAGAGCTTGAGTCGGTGAACAGACCCGGATACAGAATCCCAATGAAAGATCCAATCCAGGCATAGTTAAAGGAAATGGCCAAGATGGTCAAGGACTTACAAGTTCGCGACAAAGGGAAGAAAGTATATACTAGGAAAGGCTTCTATGTTGAATTGGATGGGGATGATAGCTCAGAAAACCTCCCCAGAAAATTCATTAAATTCGATGGATCATGCGATCCCAAGGCCCATCTCGCAATGTTTTTTGCAGAATGTGCCAGATTCAAGGAAGACAACCATGCTCTCTTCTTATGCTTTCGCGCAGTTTAGAGGGTGTAGCTGCCAAATGATATACGAAGCACATTAATCCAATTGAGTTATGAGACTTTGATAAAGTTTTCAATTTGTTCATCAAGTGATTCCTGTTCAACATGGAAGCTCTACCAATGCTCAATCATCTGTATAACCTCAAGCAAGAAAATAATGAGAAGGCCAGAGATTTTATTCGCAAATGGCGAAGTATTTGCAACAAGATGAGGAGTCCTATTTTAGAGGAGCATGCACTCCAGATCATTCTCAATAATTTCTCTTAGCCTCTGAGGAGCCTTATCTCCACTTCTCCCTCAAAATCCTTCATCGAATTAACTAAGTGAGCTGAATGGCTTGAAATAAGAATGGAGAATGGCGTCTACGAGGGTATCACTCTTGTCAAAAACAATCCCGACACAAAGAAGAAGGCTCATTTCACCTTCTCCACTGAAGTTTCCAGTAACAACAATGACAACAATAACAAATGTGGGAAAAAAATTCACAACAAGAACTCAGGGGGTTCAAAGTCTGAAGGAAACAACCATGCAGTTCAAAAGGGGAAATTCTTCAAGCAACAACCTCTCCAGCCAGCTCCCCAATCAGAAACAAAACTGCAAGGAAAATCGAAGCATGATGGTTGGAGTTATGAAAGAGAATTCACTCTCTTAGACCAGTCTCGTGAAAATATTTTGGAATACATGCTTGCAAAGGGAATGATCAGACTCCCGAAGGTTGTCGATCCCTCTGTCATTATGGGGAAAATAAAATAACGGTCTTGCAAATTCTATCAGATGGTGGGGCACGATGCAAAAAATTGCTTTGTCCTAAAAATTATAATTCAGGATTGTATCAATAAAAACTTGCTTGTGGAAGATGTGGAAGAAAGTCAACCAGATTTCTTATCTAAACCATTTCTCAACCACTCGGCAACAGTCATTTTAGAGCAGCTATTCTCTCCCCAGGACCACATTCGGCCATGTTCTAGTGAGGACATCCATGTTCAACACCAAGTCCTAGTGTTACATCAAGCTCAGTCCGCCACCAAGAAAATAAATATCATGTTAGCCCTCAGCAAGTTAAATTCATCCAGTGAACCTGCGAAAGCATCCTTCGAAGTTGCCAGAAGAATTCTTGGGTTCCCTAAGCAGTTCATCAAGACTATTCTGGAAAAGGATAAAATGTTTGATGAGAACACCAATCTGGTTCAGAGGCCAATCACTGCCCTCTCGAACATTTCCATCCTTGAATGAGCACATGCATCCCCCGAGCACCAACAAGTTTTGTATGATTTGCTTAAGAAAATCAAGGTCAAACCAATCATAACTCCTAAAGACATGGCCCAAATCATCAACCAGACCATGACCATTGCGCCAATCACTTTTTTTGATGAGGATTTGCCAAAACCTCATTGCTTTCACAATAATGCCTTATACATCATAGTTTGGACCAGGGGAATGACCGTCCCACATGTGCTCGATGATGGAGGCAACAACCTCAATATTTGCCCAGAGATAACAGCCAAGGCCTTGGGTTTGAAAGAAGAAGAATACGTGCCAGACCCGATCACAATCTACGGGTTTGACAACCATGGCCAAATGGAAAAGGGTAAGATCTTCTTTGAAATTTTTATCAACTATTCAGTGCACAATGTGCTATTCCATGTCATCAATGTACCACCCACGTACAATCTTCTGCTAGGATAAACATGGATTCACAATGCAAATGTTGTTCCATAAATGCTGCACCAGTGCATTAAGTGATCAAAAGGTGGTATGATCACTACAGTTTTGGGGGAAAGATTCAGAAGAGAGGCTGTCACAACCCATGATTCCCCGTCCTACTTTTACTGCAGACATCCCTAGCATCAGGGAAAGTAATGAAGTTGTTTTTAGTGAAAGATTAGAACTGCTAAAGCTAGAGGAAGCCCAACCTACTAAGAATATGACAACAATGGTCCAATGGCAAGGACCACATTTCTTCAAACTGGGAGGGCGTCTCAATTGCAATTCCTTCAAAAATTATCCCTTATTCCCTCAGTTTTCCAAAGCAAAAAAAGGATTTGATCTCCTAATGAAACATGGATATCAGTCGTTTAGAGGACTAGGAAAGAATGAAGATGGCAGGTTGAAACCCATCATTCCTGTTCACCACTCAAAAAAAGCATGACTGGGATTCATAGGCAAGGAATCGCAGAAAGGAACAATTTTCATCAAGAATGCAGACTAGGAGCAAAATGCCAATGTTTTTCTTGCTTTCTTCTTTTTTGTAAAAGACGTTGCATTCCTAGTTTCTTCTTCTTAGATCGGTCATCATCTTGTAAATATTCAAGTCATCAACAGAACATCAAATTTTCTCTTCATCTTTGTGCCATCTTTATTACAATTTATGATTACTTCTTTGGCAATGTCTTTTATGATGGGCGATTTTCCTAAAAACTTTTTCTTTCAAGTCTTTTAGAATGCCTCCCAAAATTATAAGGAAGCTTGTTGTCAATCCAAATCTTCCCTCAAATGTTGCAAAATCAGCAAGGATCCATCGGATAAAAGCTAAAGCAGATGTCATCAGGTCAGCAGATCCCGCAGAGTTTGACTCAACTATTTAAGAATTGTCAGAATTTGCCCGTATTCAGAAGCAAGATGAACCATCACCTTTGGTTCAGGATCCAATGGAGGATATCAATATTGGTTTAGAAGATGATCCAAAAATCCTCAAAATTGGCTCCAGCTTGAATGCAGATGATAAGGAAAGGCTCATTCATTTTCTCAAACAACATAAAGAGGTGTTCGCTTGAACTTATGAAGATATGCTAGGTGTGGATCCCAAATTGGTCAAGCATCGTCTTGTCCTGAAGGCAAATTTCAAGCCAATAAAAAAAAAACTAAGGAAAATGGACCCCGGGTCAGATCGCAAGTTAAAGAAGGACTGAAGGATTTGCTAAAGGCAGGGTTCATTCGAACCATTGATTATCCTGACTGGCTGGCAAACATCATTGTAGTTCCTAAGAAGAACGACAAAGTCCGAATCTGCATTGATTTCAGAGATCTTAATAAGGCAACTCCAAAGGATGATTATCCGCTTCCCAACATTGATCTTCTAATCGACAACACGACATGTCACGCCATGTTTTCTTTTATGGATGGATACTCTGGTTACAATCAGATCAAGCTAGCCGCTCGAGATCAAGCAAAAACTTCTTTCACTACACCATGGGGCACCTTTTGTTACACGGTCATAACCTTTGGGCTTAAGAATGCTGAAGCAACTTATCAAAGGGAATTGTCAACCATTTTTCATGACCAGAGGCACAAGATCATTGATGCTTATGTTGATGACATCCTAATTAAATCCAAAGAAAAAGAGGATCATATTGATGCTCTTGATAAAGTTTTCAAGCAACTCATCCTCTACTAATTGAGACTCAATCCTTAGAAATGTGTTTTCGGAGTAGAGTCAGGCAAACTGCTCAGTTTTATAATCAGCAAGAGAGAAATAAAGGTGGATCCTGCCAAGATAAAAACCATTATTGATATGCCACCACCAACCAATCTAAAAGAATTGTGCAGTCTTCAAGGATGTATTCAGTCTTTTCGTCAGTTCATCTCCAATTTGGCAATGAGATGCGAACCATTCAATCATCTACTAAGAAAAAGAGTAAGATTTGAATAGGGTCCAAAATGTCAGCAGTCATTTGAGCGTATCAAGCAATATATTCTTAATCCACTTGTTCTGAAGCTGCCAGAATTGGAAAAACCTCTACTATTATATATCTCTGTCAATCAAAATGCCTGTGGCAGATTTTTAGCATAGTATGAAGAAGGCAGTTTGATAGAGCATGACATCTACTATGTGAGCAAAACTTTCATTGATTATGAAAAGAAGTATTTTTCGATGGAAAAGACCTGTCTAGCTCTGGTTTGGATGTGCCAGAAATTGAGACACTACTTGTTAGCATATGAAGTCAAATTCTTATCAAAGCTCAATTCGCTCAAGTACATTGTTGAACAACCATTTCTCAGCAGACAAATTGTCAAATGACAAGTCCTTCTAATGCAGTATGACTTAGAGTATGTTTCTCAAAAGTTGATCAAAGGCCAGGCCATTGCAGATCAGTTGGCAGATTTTCCTTTAACAGAAGATGTCAAGGTAGAAGATGATTTCCCTAATGAGCATGTCTACAATGTCCAGCAATCGCCAATTTGGAATTTGTTTTTTGACGGTTTCAGGAATATGACTGGCATAGGGATCAGGATTTAACTGGTCACACCCGAGAAGGAAATGATTCTTTACTCTCTCAAGATTGATTTTTAATATACTCACAATATGGCCGAGTATGAAGCTCTAATACAAGGCCTAAGAATTCTGCAAAATTTCAACATCAAAAGAGTACATGCTTTTGGCGATTCATTGTTTGTCGTCAGTCAGGTCAAAGCTGAGTGGCAGGTGAAGGATCAGAAGCTAATCTCTTACCAAAAGATTGCCTTAGCTCTTATCAACAATTTCAAAGAATTCCAACTTCATCACGTCAAAAGAGAGTATAATCAAATAACAGACAGTTTGGCCAGTCTGGGCTCCATTATGTCTTTCAAAAGTGGTGAATCATGTCGCTCTTTTGAAATTGGCAGACTTGATCAACCTGCCTTCGTTCTAGTTGTGCAAATTAACCAAGTCAATCAAAAGAAGAAGCCTTGGTATCAAGACATCAAGAATTTTATTAAAGTTGGCAAATTTTCACCAGAAATACCAAAAAGGAAAAGACAAGCAATCTAGCATATGTCCGCCCGCTATTTCATCCTTGCCGATGTCCTCTATCGACTTGGATTCAGTGTTGAGTATGCCAGATGCTTAGACAAAGATGAAGCCATAGAAATTGTAAACCCCCCCCAAAAAAAATCGAGTCTTTTTAATAAATAAATGATGAACAAGAATTTTCAATTTCGTATTTTTATGATGCTAAGATGAGGTATCTCGGACTTTCTGGGCAATGAACTCCGGGCTTGAGTGAGGAGGCATCAGAGGACCACACATGCTTAAAAGGTATTGAAATAGTAAAGAAGACAAGAAGCAAAGAAGTAGAGTAGAGGTGGAGCGCACGGCTAGAAGGGAGGATGTCCCAGGTTCAAATCCCCTTGGGCGCTAGAAAATTTTTGCCAAAGAAAATGTTTTGTCATTCAAATCCAGACGACCATAAAGATGTTAAATAAAATTAGGTTACAAGAATTTGCAACGAAATGAGACATAGCGCACCGGCGGGGCTCGTTACCCCTTCGAGAGGAGAACCTCGGTTCAAATCCTCCGGTGTGTCAAGAAGACCTTTTTGGCCAAAACAACAAAAAGAAGGGAGGAATGAGATTTCAAAATTTGAAGTATGCTAGAAAAAAATGTGGACTTAAAGGGAGCATTAAAACAAGAAATTCCGTTTTTTCTTATTTTTAAAGAGGGCTGAGTGGATGACCAAGGTTGGAAACCCAATCGTTTGGACTAGGAAGGCCATCTCACGACTTTTCAAAAGGGGAAGTTATATTCCATAATGAGCTGGGAGTTACAAAAAAAAAATGAAAAGTAGAAACCCAAGCGGGTTTACAAAAAAAAATGAGTTCCATTGAAAACTGATTCCCTCTCTCTCTACCCTCCCTCTCTGAAATTTTTCTGCTCTTCCTATCAATACCAGCCGTGTGTTTCATTCTCGAGTTTCACCTTCCATCATTTCTTCTGGCGAGGAGCAGATGCAAGGTTACCGGACGTCCGTGAGGAGGGCGAACATCTTGCTGGTAGATTGAGGTTCTCACAAGGTAGGGATATAGTTTCTTTATGCATATGTGAAGCACCATGGGGTACTCGCATGGGTTCAAATAACTGAATAGCCATCAACGCCATGAAGTGGATATGATTGTTGCTTCTTTACCTGTGAGTGTAATGGTGTTTTGATTTGCTGAAAAGAATACCTATAGAATGGCGATATAGTCATGAACACGTAACTAGCAGACTATGTATGTATACAAGTTTTTAAAATAGTATTTTCCCTTATGTCTGATCTAATCTTTTGATAGCTAAACTAACATTTGGATAACCATGGAAGGGGAAAATAGTTGGGGGCATCCGTAACTATGAAAAACGAAATTGCCTTGGCATACTTTTGAAAAAAAGGGGACTTACATTTGATGTTCTGCACCTGTAGGCAGTTTATAAAAAAACCAAACGACCACAGAATTTAATTACACGTAAGCATTACATCATGGAGATACATAATCCAGTTTATATATCCATGAAAACCCTTCATTCGTTGGTCATTTTACACCCTTAAATTTCAAATTATCAACAAGTACGAGGGTTCTTCTCTAACCATGGAAAGGCACAGGGTAGACCTATTAAATTGTATTCATTCACTAGTTGATTGTTTTTTTCTACTACCATGATATTTTATTTCCAGAACTAAGGATACAAATGTGCTCATAACCTCCCATTTTTGTCTATATAAACTTAGGCTCATAATATAAGGTCCATGGGTGTCAATGAGACAATACCATCTAATATCTAATTGGGCTATTTAATTAGGTTTGTATCACAGTGGATACTTAAATCTATAGGTTCGATTATTGTACTAAACATATATATAGATTTAGATTCCAATTATGGTGTAACACCGAATGCAACATCATAAACTTTATAAGTCATAAAATCAAATGAGGTACATGATTTACACGCATATGAACACACATCTGTCGATAAGTATATAAAACTACTGACCTTGGATCCAGTCCGGGTTCAACAAACGAGTCCCATTGGAGTGACCCTTAGCATGTAAAAAAAAAGGAAAAGGGGGGGGGGGGGTGAAGGGACAATGGTTACCAGTCGGTCCAGCCGACTGAAAGTCGAACTTGGAATGGGATTGACATGGTTTGCGTGATGGGTGTGGCGCTGCTGCAAACTGGGGCGTGACTGTCAGGTCGGTCCATTAATAGGACTCGTGTGATAACATCTGGGTCGGGTACAATAGACTGCGACTCTCCATAGGAAAGTTGTTACTATGTTACGACATGAAAATATAAGAAACTATATGTGTAATTTGGTCCAATAAACTGGCATCAAACTTAGAACAGGATGTTGACGTTAGCAGTGAGAGGGGTGTGGTGGCTGCACCCAGGTTGAAGGTAAATGGGTTGACCGTGTCTAGATTCAACATAACTAAGTCCCACCGTGACCTTGGATAAGCATTGGTAGGCAGAAATTGTGGATTCTTCCACTTAAAAACTATCTGGTACTGATGCTAAGACTAAGCCCAATGTCTGAAGCACTAGAATGTGAGACCGTATACATACGGGGGCTAACCGTGGATTATGACTCCAGTGTGGAAAAAAAATCAGGTTGGAGTTCAAATTATATGTTCAGAAAGACATAAGGAATTATGAACATAGTGTGTATAACTCAAGTCAGAATTTTGAGTTACATGCCATGAGAAAGACGAGAAATCAGAGAACTAACATACATAAGAATTTTTTTTCTAGTCAACCGAGAATAAAATGGATGAGAAAAAGAAAAAAAAATAAAGAAAGAAAGATAATTGGGGTGAGAACTCGGTATACCGAAAAGGGTATATGTTACTAGTTTCTCACAAGGTTTATGGGTACACCATGGCGGTGTATGTTACTGGATTCCCAGGTTCTGGGTACACTGGATCACAGTGTATGTTACTGGCCCCACGGTCCACTTTAGAGAGAGTGGGTAGTACACACTCCGTCGGACATTCTTTTGCTGTGAGAGCAAGGCGTCTCACCCGGTCCCCAGTCCACGAAGTTAGGGGACCAGGACCACTAGTGAGTCCTAGGTGGTGGGTCCAAGTCTTCTGCAGAAGAGTTATGGGTGCATCCAATACTAGTTCTTGCCAATTGGGGATCTCTCTCGGTCGGGCACCGTGCCCCTTTTGGGTATCCGTATGGCTAGTTATACGGGTTATATGAACCCCCGTATAATCTCGGTCCGCTACGATGTCGAATGTCTGTGCGTACCCACAGGGTAAGAATTAAATGAAGATTCAAATCAATAAATGTGGAAATAACAAATGGGACAGATAGGGGTTCAAGTGAAACAAAACTTAGAAAGAAAAATATATTTACATGAGGATTAAATCTCTGGTAAATCATAATTCCTACATACTTGTTCACATGACACTGCCCATATGTATTTTGGACTGTATCACTTACTCAGACAGTGGTAGTCTGATTCCTTTATGGTTTACTGTTTTCAGGTTAAGACATAAATGCACAATCAGAGTGAGAGCGGCGGCATCATCAGGCGATCAAGGCACTACTACTTTTCTGTTTAATGTTTCTAGATATTTGAACTTGATGTAATAAACTTTGTTATGATGGAATAAGATTGAAGTTCTTAGTAGCTCCTCATTTATCTAGTTAAATGCTTTTAAAAAAAAATTGTTAGAATTTTCATTAAAAATAAATGAGGTGTTACAATTATGGTATCAGAGCGGGATAGAAAAGTAGTAGTCATGACAACCTCGACATTCTGCCATCACTCTGTAAGTATACAATTTAATGAATTTACTAAAACCTTGACCAGTTTAGTCATATGTAACATTATTTGTGTATATGTTAATCACCAAGATATAGAACGACTATAACGTTAGTTTTAATTTATTTTATAAATTTGTCAATGCCAATTAGATGGCGTGGGCTAACAGGTGCAACGATATTCTGGAGACTCTACAAAACATGGCGGGAGTGGTCGGCCAACAGGCCACAACAATACAACAAATGGGCACTAACTTACAACAAGTGGCCCAGGACAAATCAAATGTGAGCGGGACTATGTCGTACAAGAAATTCATGGACATGGATCCACCTGCGTTTGTAGGAAAGACCAATCCTGAGGCAGCAGAGTCCTAGTTACATGAAATAGAGAGGATTTTTCGAGTGTTGGAAGTTCCGGCCACACGAGAAGTTGATTTTGGCACATATCGCCTGAAGGAGCATGCAGAGAAATGGTGGGAAACCACCCATGCAGTGAAGTTTCAGAATGGACAAGTGACATGGCCGCAATTCTTGGAAGTGTTCAACAACACCTATTTTCCGAAGCACGAGAGAACAAAGAAGATGCACGAATTTCTCGACCTGCCACAAGGAGAAGGGTCATTGGCAGAGTATATCACAAGGTTTCACAGCCTGGAGCGTTATTGTCCTAATGTATACACGACAGACGAAGACAGAGCAATGAAGTTTGCACGAGGACTGAAAGCAGGACTGAGAAACCACCTATATACACGAGGACCAAAAACCCTCGACGAGGCTATTCAGGTAAAAACAACTATTACGTAATTGAATTTTTTTTCTTTTTCTTTTTCTAACCTATATTGGTGAATGTCACCAACCCAGGTTGCTACCTTGCTTGAGGATGATTGGAAGGAAGGGCAGAAGTTCCAGAAGAATCGCTCTGGAGTGCAAAAGCCAGAATTCAAGAAGAGGTTCAGTGGGAAGAAGTTTCACCCCCATGCTAAGAAACCAAGGCATTTTGGAGAAAATAAAATGGTTCAGACCCAAGGTCAGCGATGCCAGAAATGCAACCGTTTCTATCCGGGATAACAGTGTCCTCGAGAGACGGGCGACTGCCTTTACTATGGAAAACTGGGGCACTATATCAGGGAGTGTCGCAAGAAACAGGCAAATGATGCAAAAAGGGCAAGTGGAGGTCAACAACCCCAACCACAATAGCAAGCACCACCATCTCAGCAAGCAAATCAGAAGAAGATGGTCGAGAGAGTTTATGCGACCTCGGCAGAAGAACTTCAGAAGGGCGATTTGGTCCAAGGTACAATTCTCATATCTAGACAAGCTGCCTTAGTACTCTTTGATTGTGGAGCAACACATTCTTTCATATCTGTTAATCTTGCTAAACAACTTAGGGCACCCACCGAATTATTGAAGCATGAATTAGTAGTTTATAATCCCATCAGATTCAATGAACCATGTGTAAATTACATGCCAAACATACCAGTCGTGTTAGGAGAACAAACATTGCTTGCAAACCTAATCCTACTCGATATGACATAATATGATGTCATATTAGGTATGGATTGATTGTATGAACACTATGCCAGAATCTTGTGTAGAGAAGGTAGGGTGATCATATCAAGACCGAATGAACCAGAAGTTCAGTTTCGCCTTTCGAGACCAATTATAAAGCAGAGGATGATATCGGCCTTAAAAGAAAATAAGTATGTCCAGAGGGGAGATACTGCTTTCCTAGTGAATATAATTGGAGGTGAAGTTAAGGTCCAGATCCACGATCTGGATATCGTCAGAGACTTTTCCGATGTGTTTCCGGATGAGTTACCAGGGATACCTCCACCTCGAGAGGTGGAATTCGGAATTGACGTGGTACCAGGCACTAAGCCAATCTCTCGAGCACCTTACAGAATGGCGCCAACAGAATTGGAAGAACTAAAGAAACAACTTCAAGAACTGATGGATCGTGGGTTCGTAAGACCAAGCATATCACCATGGGGAGCGCCAGTGTTGTTCGTGAAAAAGAAGGATGGATCCATGAGACTCTGTATTGATTACAGGATGCTCAATCAGGCGACGGTGAAAAACAAATATCCATTACCTCACATTGAGGATCTATTTGATCAATTAAGGAATGCTAAAGTCTTCTCAAAGATTGACTTGAGATCCGGCTATCATCAGTTGAGAATCAAAGATGAAGACATCCCAAAATCAGCTTTCCACACTAGGTACGACCACTATGAATTTGTCGTGATGCCTTTTGAACTCACAAATGCCCCTGCCGCCTTCATGGACTTGATGAATCAAGTCTTTAGGCCATACTTGCACACTTTTGTCATTGTTTTCATTGACGATATATTGATATACTTGGAGAGTGAAGATGAACATCAAGAGCATCTAAGGATAGTACTGGAAACTGTATGAGAACACCAGTTGTATGCCAAATTTTCAAAATGCGAGTTCTGGCTCGATCGAGTTATGTTCCTTGGACACGTTATCTCCAAGGATGGCATTTCGGTGGACCCAACAAAGGTGGAGGCCGTAATTAATTACGCTCCACCAAAGAATGTTAGCGAGATTAGGAGTTTTCTCGGGTTGGCAAGATATTATAGACGCTTCATTCAAGACTTCTCCAGAATCGCGACGCCAATGACTAAGCTCTTACGAAAAGGTGTGAAGTTCGATTGGAGCAAAACATGTGAAGAGATTTTTCAGACTCTCAAGACAAAACTGACTACAGCCCCTGTGCTAGCATTACCCTCGGGAAGTGGTGGATTTGTGGTATACACAAATGCTTCGGGTACCGGATTGGGCTGTGTATTAATGCAACATGACAAGGTCATAGCATATGCGTCAAGGCAGTTAAAGACCCATGAGAGAAATTATCCCACACATGACCTGGAGTTAGCAGCAATAGTGTTCGCTCTTAAAGTATGGAGGCATTACCTATATGGTGAGCAATTCGAAATATTTACAGATCATAAGAGTTTAAAATATTTGTTTTCACAAAAAGAATTAAATATGAGACAACGGAGATGGCTCAAATTCATAAAAGATTATGAGTTCACCCTTTCCTACCATCCAGGAAAAGCGAACGACGTAGCAGATGCTCTCAGTCGAAAGTCGGGCAGTGGATTGGCCAGTTTAATAAATATAGAATGGAAGTTGATAGAAGACTTTACAGAATGGAGGCCATTCAAAACAAGTTCTGGCATAATAAAGGTGAATAATCTCACTATACAACCAGAATTCAAAGAGAAGGTGATAGCGAAACAGAAGGAAGATCCTCAGTATGGGAAGATGGAGACACTGGCTCAACAAGAAGACAATGAATTTAGGCGAAATGAGGATGGAAGCATATGGATGCGGGAAAGATTATGGGTTCCCAGCGACCCGGAGTTGAGAGAAGAATTACTAGGAGAAGCCCACAAAAGCAAGTCACTATTCACCCGGGAAGTACAAAGATGTTCAAGGATCTACAACGCGGATATTGGTGGAATGGAATGAGGAGCGATGTTGCTAGGTACGTCGCAAAATGCTTGACTTGCCAACAAGTCAAGATCGAACATCAGAGACCCGGAGGTATGATGCAATTGATGAAAATTCCTCAATGGAAGTGGGAAAACATAACCATGGACTTTGTGATGGGATTACCCCGCACACAGAGAAACCATGATGCCATTTGGGTCATCGTCGATAGACTAACCAAATCGATGCACTTTCTGCCGATGAGGAAGGGTCAATCATTGGAAAGCTTGACGGAGTTATACATTCAAGAGATAGTCAGATTACATGGAGTACCAATCTCCATTATTTCCAATCGAGATCCTCGATTCACTTCTCGGTTGTGGTGACAACTTTAGTCTACACTGGGTACCAAATTAAAGTTTAGTACAACTTTTCACCCCCAGACTGACGGACAATCAGAAAGGACCATACAGACATTGGAAGATATGTTGAGGGCTTGCATATTGGACTGGAAAGGTGAGTGGGATACGCACGTGGTGCTAGCAGAGTTCGCGTACAACAATAGTTACCATGCAAGCATCAGAATGGCACCGTTTGAAGCTCTGTATGGGCGACCCTGTAGATTGCCAGTACATTGAAACGAAGTGGAGGAAAGAACAATTGAGTCCCCAATAATACTCCAACATTATACAAAACAAATCCAAAAGATCCAGCACAGACTGCGTGCCACTCAAAGTCGACAAAAGAGTTACGCGGATCAACGACGCAGAGAGCTAGCATTTGAAGTTGGAGACAGGATATTTGTGAAAGTATCGCCAACCAAGAGTGTTTTTCTGTTTGGTAAGAAGGGAAGGCTTAGTCCTCGATACGTAGGGCCATTCAACATATTAGAGAGGATCAACGAAATGACATATCGAGTGGAATTACCTCCTGAATTCGCAAACATTCACAATGTATTCCACATATCGATGCTGCGAAAGTATGTACCAGATCCCTCCCATGTGATACAATTCAAAGATCTGCAAGTACAAGAGGACTTGACGGTGGAGGAACGACCCATGGAAATCGTAGATTGTCGCGAAAGAGTGATGAGAAATAAGACCATCACATTAGTTAAGGTTCGATGGCAACACCATGGGCTCGAAGAATGTACCTGGGAGCCCGAAGAAGCAATAAAAGAGAAGTACCTTGATTTATTTGTATCTGAATTATAACGAATTTCTCGGATGAAATTCTTTTTAGGGGGAAAGGATGTAAAACCCAAAAAAAAAAATCGAGTCTTTTTAATAAATAAATGATGAAGAAGAATTTTCAATTTCGTATTTTTATGATGCTAAGATGAGGTATCTCGGACTTTCCGGGCAATGAACTTCGGGCTTGAGTGAGGAGGCATCAGAGGACCACACATGCTTAAAAGGTATTAAAATAGTAAAGAAGACAAGAAGCAAAGAAGTAGAGTAGAGGTGGAGCGCACGGCTAGAAGGGAGGATGTCCCAGGTTCAAATCCCCTTGGGCGCTAGAAAATTTTTGCCAAAGAAAATGTTTTGTCATTCAAATCCAGACGACCATAAAGATGTTAAATAAAATTAGGTTACAAGAATTTGCAACGAAATGAGACATAGCGCACCGGCGGGGCTCGTTACCCCTTCGAGAGGAGAACCTCGGTTCAAATCCTCCGGTGTGTCAAGAAGACCTTTTTGGCCAAAACAACAAAAAGAAGGGAGGAATGAGATTTCAAAATTTGAAGTATGCTAGAAAAAAATGTGGACTTAAAGGGAGCATTAAAACAAGAAATTCCGTTTTTTCTTATTTTTAAAGAGGGCTGAGTGGATGACCAAGGTTGGAAACCCAATCGTTTGGACTAGGAAGGCCATCTCACGACTTTTCAAAAGGGGAAGTTATATTCCATAATGAGCTGGGAGTTACAAAAAAAAAATGAAAAGTAGAAACCCAAGCGGGTTTACAAAAAAAAATGAGTTCCATTGAAAACTGATTCCCTCTCTCTCTACCCTCCCTCTCTGAAATTTTTCTGCTCTTCCTATCAATACCAGCCGTGTGTTTCATTCTCGAGTTTCACCTTCCATCATTTCTTCTGGCGAGGAGCAGATGCAAGGTTACCGGACGTCCGTGAGGAGGGCGAACATCTTGCTGGTAGATTGAGGTTCTCACAAGGTAGGGATATAGTTTCTTTATGCATATGTGAAGCACCATAGGGTACTCGTATGGGTTCAAATAACTGAATAGCCATCAACGTCATGAGGTGGATAAGATTGTTGCTTCTTTACCTGTGAGTGTAATGGTGTTTTGATTTGCTGAAAAGAATACCTATAGAATGGCAGTATAGTCATGAACACGTAACTAGCAGACTATGTATGTATACAAGTTTTTAAAATAGTATTTTCCCTTATGTCTGATCTAATCTTTTGATAGCTAAACTAACATTTGGATAACCATGGAAGGGGAAAATAGCTTGGGGCATCCGTAACTATGAAAAACGAAATTGCCTTGGCATACTTTTGAAAAAAAGGGGACTTACATTTGATGTTCTGCATCTGTAGGCAGTTTATAAAAAAACCAAACAACCGCAAAATTTAATTACACGTAAGCATTATATCATGGAGATACATAATCCAGTTTATATATCCATGAAAACCCTTCATTCGTTGGTCATTTTACACCCTTAAATTTCAAATTATCAACATGTATGAGGGTTCTTCTCTAACCATGGAAAGGCACAGGGTAGACCTATTAAATTGTATTCATTCACTAGTTGATTGTTTTTTTCTACTACCATGATATTTTATTTTCAGAACTAAGGAGACAAATGTGATCATAACTTCCCATTTTTGTCTATATAAACTTAGGCTCATAATATAAGGTCCATGGGTGTCAATGAGACAATACCATCTAATATCTAATTGGGCTATTTAATTAGGTTTGTATCACAGTGGATACATAAATCTACAGGTTCGATTATTGTACAAAACCCATTAATTTATATAGATAGATTTAGATTCCAATTATGGTGTAACACCGAATGCAACATCATAAACTTTATAAGTCATAAAATCAAATGAGGTACATGATTTACACACTTATGAACACACATCTGTCGATAAATATATAAAACTACTAACCTTTGATCCAGTCCGGGTTCAACAGACGGGTCCCATTGGAGTGACCCTTAGCATGTAAAAAAAAAAAGGAAAAGGGGGGGGGGGGGGGGGGGGGGGGGGAAGGGACAATGGTTACCAGTCGGTCCAGTCGACTGAAAGTCGAACTTGGAATGGGCTTGACATGGTTCGCGTGATGGGTGTGGCGCTGCTGCAAACCGGAGCGTGACTGTCAGGTCGATCCATTAATTGGACCCGTGTGATAACATCTGGGTCGGGTACAATAGACTGCGACTCTCCATAGGAAAGTTGTTACTATGTTGTGACATGAAAATATAAGAAACTATATGTGTAATTTGGTCCAATAGACTGGCATCAAACTTAGAACAGGATGTTGATGTTAGCAATGAGAGGGGTGTGGTGGCTGCACCGAGGTTGAAGGTAAATGGGTTGACCGTGTCTGGATTCAGCATAACTAAGTCCCACCGTGACCTTGGATAAGCATTGGTAGACGGGAATTGTGGATTCTTCCACTTAAAAACTATCTGGTACTGATGCTGAGACTAAGCCCAACGTTTGAAGCACTAGAATGTGGGACCGTATACATGTAACGACCCCAATCCGGACCCTTTAAAAATGCGGAATTTTTTTTTTTTTAGAAGTTGCGGAAACCTTCCCAGAGATCTGGGGTCCTCACAGTTCCACTTTCCATTGGATAGCCTAACCACCACAAACGAAGTTGCAATTATCATTCATAAGAACCAACTAAAACTCTTTTATTAATGAACCAATAAGAGTCTCATGCACAACTCAAAAGTGATGTAATCAATTGCAGAAAGTAAAAAGAACTAAAAGACAAAAGAAAGAGCCACTATATCCTCTACTGAAGCTGACAAGCCCAAGTATAACTCATCCATCCCCAGATGCATGTCCAACTTCACTGTTCACCATTACCTGTGAAAAACCAACAAAGTAGGGTGTCAGAACTGAAATTCTGAGGACAGTTACTACTAAAGAAATCAGGTGAGATAAAGAACATGGATAAGATTTCATGCAGTGATTTGAGTGAGTGCAGATATAAAATTTGCAACATTCAAATATCTATAACTACAACAATTGCATGTGCTCACCAGTCAAGAATAGTAAATCAGTACCATATATCAAGAACTAAATTTCCAAATCTTGCAGCATGATTTTAATAAGTAAATCCTATGCTACCACCAACTCATGTCATGATATAGATAATGATTCAAACATGCATGATCTAAAGCATAATAGAAAAATGCATGATTTCTTCTGTTATGCTTTAGATCATGCATGTTTGAATCATTATCTATATCATGACATGAGTTGGTGGTAGCATAGGATTTACTTATTAAAATCATGCTGCAAGATTTGGAAATTTAGTTCTTGATATATGGTACTGATTTACTATTCTTGACTGGTGAGCACATGCAATTGTTGGTAGTTATAGATATTTGAATGTTGCAAATTTTATATCTGCACTCACTCAAATCACTGCATGAAATCTTATCCATGTTCTTTATCTCACCTGATTTTATTAGAAGTAGTTGTGCTCAGAATTTCGGTTCTGACACCCTACTTTGTTGGTTTTTCACAGGTAATGGTGAACAGTGAAGTTGGACATGCATCTGGGGATGGATGAGTTATACTTGGGCTTGTCAGCTTCAGTAGAGAATATAGTGGCTCTTTCTTTTGTCTTTTAGTTCTTTTTACTTTCTGCAATTGACTACTTCACTTTTGAGTTGTGCATGAGACTCTTATTGGTTCATTAATAAAAGAGTTTTAGTTGGTTCTTATGAATGATAATTGCAACTTCGTTTGTGGTGGTTGGGCTATCCAATGGAAAGTGGAACTGTGAGGACCCCAGATCTCTAGGAAGGTTTCCGCAACTTCTAAAAAAATATATATTCCGCATTTTTAAAGGGTTCGGATTGGGGTCGTTACAGGTTTGGTATCAGAGCCACCACAAAGACTTACACTTTATCATCTTTTTGTGTTAAATTTCAAATTTTTGGTATATGAGCCCTGTCCTGAAGCGTCGACAAGTGTGACTCGTCCTCCAGAGCAGTCTTTTTCACTGGTATGGCTATTTAATACTTTTACTTTAAGTATGTGAATTTTGTATGATTGATTGCAATTATAGTTTAATATTCTATTGGTATGAATTTAATAAGTCTTGGTGTGATTACGTGAACGATTATTGTTCGTGATCAACCCTAAGGGGGTAGGATAAGTAAAAGTCTAATTCGTAGAAAGGATGTGCGTTGTAGATGTCGCATTATACCCGCAGAGGTGCTTCATCCTCTACTGCTGCTCCCACAAACTGGCAGGAACAAAAAGACTTTATGATGAAGGTCATTCACACTCTGATCGAGACTATGACGGCTCAAGCCACTCAAACAGCACAGGCGATGCAAGCGGCTCAGGCTATACAAGCGGCACAAGCGGCCCAGGCAGCTGCACAAGCAACAACTCGTGATCCTCCTGTCAATATTGTTCCAAACGCGGGTGAAGTTTCTTTCGAAAAGTTCCTAAAGTTGGATCCGCCAACTTTTTCAGGAGAGGCAAACCCAGAGGCAGCGGAGAACTGGGTTGAGAAGTTGGAACGGGTGTTCGACGTCCTGTCTGTTCCTGAGGACAGAAAGACATCTTTTGGCACATATCATCTGAAGGGCGATGCCAAAAAGTAGTGGGACACCCTGCAAAGGGTGAAGTTCGCCGATTGGGACGAGATCCCCTGGGAGACGTTCAGGGAGGAGTTTCTGGACACGTATTTCCCCGCATACGCTAAGGAACAGATGCAACGGAAGTTCCTTGATTTGACTCAGGGAACCATGAGTCTCGTAGATTACACTACCAAGTTTTAGAACCTCAAGAGGTACTGTCCGAACCTCTTCAAGAATGAGAAGGCAAGAGCGTCGAAGTTTGTGCATGGACTAAAGGATGGATTATGAGCTCGCGTACTGTCAAGTCGGCCTCCTACCTTGGCCGATGCGATCGAGTCAGCCACTGTTCTGACCAAGGACTGTGAGAGGTCTAGGAATGTATCACAAAAGGGAGGCACGAATGGAGGGAATGCTTCGGGCGGAAAGAGGAAGGACCCGCCGATAGGCGAAAAGACTCAGGTTGGCAAGAGGCAACAAAACCAGGAGGGACGTCAGCAGGGTGCGCATCAGGGACAACCGCAACAGAGGCAACAATAGGGCCAGCGGAAGACTAATGGGAGAGTTTATGTTGTTACGACTGCTACTCAGGACAATCAGACTGATCTGGTCTAAGGTATCTTCTTAGTTGTCAATCGTTAGTACTCGTGTGATAATTGATTTTAGTACTACTCACATTTAGTACATTCTAATTTCGCGGACGAAATTCTTTTAAAGGGGTAGGGATGTAATGACCTCAATTTTGATAATTATTTATTCAAATTTATTTGAAAATAAAGGTGTTTTTCTAAATTTGGGCCTCGGATCCATTACCGGATCCATAAAAGAATGCATAAATAACCCACAATGGGGTATTAAAACTATACTTATAATATTTAAATAAATAATTAATAGTATTTATAAGAAGAAAAAATTAAATAAACTTTAGTATATAGGGTCGGACACAGTTGGATCCACGGATCCAACTGAGGATCCGTCACTCTTAGGCGAAACCGGGTCCATTATTAAAATGGACCCAGCGTCGCGGGTCACGGGCTCGGACCCGGACCCGATTTCACTTACAAAGGGGGGGGGGGGGGTTACGCAGGGCGTAACCAACCCCGCGCCCTGCGATAAAAGGGGAGTGTGGAGAGGGGTCTCGCCCTCTTCCCTCAACCTCTTCTCTCTTTCTCTTTCTCCCTTCCCTCATCTCTCTCTCTCGTGTGGGCATGCAGCGGAAGGCTAGAGGTCGCCGGAAGGCTGCAGCCACCGCAGGCTACGGCAGCCCCCTTCTCTTGTCCTTTCCCTTGCGTGCGATCACCATGACACTGGAGCAGTCGAGGCCGGTGGAATAGCTCGCCTTCTCACGACAGCCGCAACCCCCAAACGTTGGATTTTAGAGGTACGGGTTTTTTCTTTTGGGTTAAGTGAGGAAAACGAACATGGATTCGATTTCCATGAAGTATTTTAGGGTGAAAGCATGTGGGTGAGTAAATCCAAGCATTTACTCCAGGATCCATGGATGAAATCCATGTGTATTCATTCTTTTTGTATGCTATTGCGGAATAATATTCGTGTAGTGGTGTTTTTCCATTTCAACAGAAGGTTTGATCCATAAAAATAAAAATAAATTGATTTTCTTATGTATGTGCATGCTAGTAGTTCTGATCCTTATGAAAAACCCATATTAGGGATTATTAGTGCATGTAAATCTGGAAATAAAGCCAAAAACGTGGTTGAACGTATGTTTATGACTGATATTTATTCCATGACATGGTTATTAACTTTGTAAAAATGTGTATACTTGAGTTATGTGAGCATACATGTTGTTCTAGACTTTTTTTTGAATTTCTGTTAGTATGCTCTCAGCAACAAAAAAAAAAGAGCGGATGTGGGTTGTTGGCCGCAGGGGGGGGGGGGGTTGCTTGGCAGCCCAACCAAGCTGGGCTTGGTTGGGGTAGCTGTCGGGCCAGCCCGTTGGCAGACTTGGTGCAGGCCTGACAGACCAGCCGGACCAGCCAATCGGCTAGCAAGCCTGGCAGGCCAGGCCAAGCCAGCCATTTGGCTTGGGTAGTTTAAAAAAAAAGGGGCTTTTGTTGGTGTGGGATTGGTTGTGTGCCAAACCCAGCTGATCGGGTTGGCTGGGTCATTGCTTCTCAAATAAGACTACATTATACCTGTGTTAGTCCAGCTTTGCATGGTTATATATATATTTTTTATATACTCATGTGTAAGTGGTCATTTGCTTCATAATTGTTAAATTGCTTAGTAGCATAATTGATTAATGTCATGCATCCTGTCATACATATTTACAAGGTGATTAAGAGGCATATGGACGTGCAAAGATTGTTAGGCATACACCCATGAAATCTGTATGACACAAACATTATGGGAGTTATCATAATTTAGCTAAACATGTAATTGTTTTCGGTCGTTATCGTACAGGCTGTTTTCCAAGGCTTAAACTAAATATTTTAGGCTGAGTTAAATTAGCTTGGGTAAGGTTCAGTTCTTGAAATTTTCATATTTATGCTTACCTGATATTCAGACCTATGTGTGTAAGAGCATGATATGTTTTGTTTCCCTGCATT
Source organism: Nuphar pumila (assembly GCF_984573655.1). Taxonomy (NCBI): domain Eukaryota; kingdom Viridiplantae; phylum Streptophyta; class Magnoliopsida; order Nymphaeales; family Nymphaeaceae; genus Nuphar; species Nuphar pumila. The sequence goes on from NC_143257.1 coordinate 83,274,667, forward strand.
TCACACCTTAAGCAAAAATCAAAGTATTTGCTGCAAAGCTACATCTTATGCATATCGTACACTAACTTGATGTATTGACACTTGCACCACCACTTAAAGGTTCACATGCTGATTAAGATGTGTAATTTAATCAAAGTGTAACATGAACATGTATGTTAAAGCATGCATTGACATGAATGCATAGGCTAAATAAAATCATACATGGGATATGAGCATGTGTATGGAATGAAAGCATGAAATTTAAATTAAAGTTGTGAACTCGTGCACATGTATATGTATGTTATTGTTTCATGCACACCTTTAAATTATCCTAAATGAATGTGCATTGAGAAGCATAGAAAAGAATTCATAATGGTCTGTTATTCATGATTTTTGCATGTCAATGCATTGATAATCAAATGGGTCATCCTGGGCTATGTGAGCATTGAGCATGCGTTGCTCTTTATTGTTGTATGCATTGTAGAAAAAAAATGTGATAGTATTGTTTTACTGCACTGTTCTATGTTGTCACGGGCGGTGGTCCCGTGAAAAGCTTAGCATGCTGATGTGCAAGCTTATGTTATTAATTCTGCATGTTAATTTGCAAATGTAAAAGAAATGGATTAATAACCAGATAAAAGAAAATAAAGAACAGTGTAATTCATTTTTCTCCTTGATGTCCCTGCTTTAGCGTGGGAATCTGGGATGCTGCAGTTTGGGGAAAACCGTGAGGATACAAAAACTCCATGTGCGTTGTTGCCCCTGAACCCGATATTGAGGTTCTTCTCCTGACCACGATTTTAGGGAGAGTCCGCCACTTTTCCTGGGGGTGGTGTGTTTTGACACAACTGTTGTCGTTTGGTATACCAATAAAGTGGCGCCAGTGGATGCTGTTTTCCATGGTGTCCCCGACTTTGGATGCTGTTTTCCAAGGTTCCGATGGATGGTGCTGTTTCCTGATATCGGTCGAGGGCTAAGTTTTGAACTCGGTAATAAAATACAAATTGTGTGTGAAGTTACCCCGGGAACCCTACTTGACCTCGGGGATTATACCTGTTTGGTGTATCAGCGGGCAATGATAAATTAAAAAGAGGAACTTAAGGATTGTGTGCATTTAATAGGACATGCATATGGAAAGAGGAAAGCTTAAATGAAAGATAATAAATGGTTCATGCATTGCACATAAATCATGCATATTCTTGCTATGCATTAGTTCATGCATGTTTACCTGTTCAGTTGGTTGGTTATGAATGATAAATGTAAGTTGGTTTGTGGTGTGTGGTTATCCAACTGAAATTGGAACTGTAGGGACCCCAGGTCTCTGGGAAGTTTTCCGTAACTCTTAAAAAAAAAAATTGCATTTTTCAAAAGTATGAGTTAGGGTCGTTACAATACATACGGGGGCTAACCGTGGATTATGACTCCAGTGTGGAAAAAAAATGAGGTTGGAGTTCAAATTATATGTTCAGAAAGACATAAGGAATTATGAACATAGTGTGTATAACTCAAGTCAGAATTTTGAGTTACATGCCATGAGAAAGACGAGAAATCAGAGAACTAACATACATAAGAATTTTTTTTCTAGTCAACCGAGAATAAAATGGACGAGAAAAAGAAAAAAAAAATAAAGAAAGATAATTGGGGTGAGAACTGGGTATACCGAAAAGGGTATATGTTACCAGTTTCTCACAGAGTTTCTGGGTACACCATGGCGGTGTATGTTACTGGATTCCCGGGTTCTGGGTACACTGGATCACAGTGTATGTTACTGGGCCCACAGTCCACTTTAGAGAGAGTGGGTAGTACACACTCCGTCGGACATTCTTTTGCTATGAGAGCAAGGCGTCTCACCCGGTCCCCAGTCCACAGAGTTAGGGGACCAGGACCACCAGTGAGTCCTAGGTGGTGGGTCCAAGTCTTCTGCAGAAGAGTTATGGGTGCATCCAATACTAGTTCTTGCCAATTGGGGATCTCTCTCGGTCGGGCACCGTGCCCCTTTTGGGTATCCGTATGGCTAGTTATACGGGTTATATGAACCCCCGTATAATCTCGGTCTGCTACGATGTCGAATGCCTGTGCGTACCCACAGAGTAAGAATTAAATGAAGATTCAAACCAATAAATGTGGAAATAACAAATGGGTCAGATAGGGGTTCAAGTGGAACAAAACTTAGAAAGAAAAATATATTTACATGAGGATTAAATCTCTAGTAAATCATAATTCCTACATACTTGTTCACATGACACTGCACATATGTATTTTGGACTGTATCACTAACTCAGACAGTGGTAGTCTGATTCCTTTATGGTTTACTGTTTTCAGGTGAAGACATAAATGCACAATCAGAGTGAGGGTGGCGGCTTCGTCAGGCGATCATGGCACTACTACTTTTCTGTTTAATGTTTCTGGATATTTGAACTTGATGTAATAAACTTTGTTATGATGGAATAAGATTGAAGTTCTTAGTAGCTCCTCATTTATCTAGTTAAATGCTTTAAAAAAAAATTTGTTAGAATTTTCATTAAAAATAAATGGGGTGTTACAGAAATTGTCCAAGAGGCACATGAAGGAATTTATGGTGGCCATGTCGGTTACCAAACTCTCGTTAAGCAGATTGTTCGAGCATGGTACTATTAGAAAACCATTCAATAAGATTGTTATCATTTCATGAAGAAGTGCGACAAATGCCAGATGCACCTTTCATTCATGCGTTGACCGTATATCTGCAATCAGTTGTTTCCCCATGTCCGTTCTCTATGTGGACTTTCGATGTCGTAGGCCCAATTACTCCTTCTGCTTTCAATGATCACAAATATTTTCTTGCCGCAAAAGAATATTTTACCAAATGAGCTGAAGTTGTTACTTTGCGTACAATAGAAGGCCGACATGTGGTTTCTTTTATTTACAAGAACATTCTGTGTCATTTTGACATACCACATGACATTGTTTCTGACAATGACAGTCATTTCAAGAATGAGAGGATGAAAACCTTCTGCTCGAAATTTAGGATTCATCATCATTTTTGAGCTCCCTACTATCCTCAAGGGAATGGTCAGACAGAGGCCACCAATAAGATTTTGATTCGCAACATGGAAAGAACCGTTGAGATGGGTCGTGATTGGCACAAGAAAATCCATGATGCATTTTGGGCATACCGAACTACCATTCAAACTCCAACCAACGCTACTCCTGCAAAACTTGTTTATGGGACCGAGGTGGTATTACCTCTCCATGTTCAAAAGCCCGTATTCAAATTTGCATCACTCATAGAGCTACCACTCTATCAGTATCAACAACAGAGGTTGGTACAACTTGATCTACTAGACAAAAGAAGACTCAAGGCAGCAAAGCATGTTCAAGCTTATCGTCAAAGGATAGCTCGACATTATGCCAAGTCCATAATCGAGAGAAAATTTTGAGTTAATGATCTAGTCCTCAGATCGACAACTCATATCAAGCACCGCTCGCATGGCAAATGGTCACCAAACTAGAAAGGTCCTTATGTGGTTAAGGAAGCATTACCCCGCAATTCATATCGTCTGATCAATGCAGATATGGTGGAACTTCCAGATCCTATCAATGCTCTGCATTTGAAGAAATTTTATACCTAAATTGTCTATTTTATCTTTGTATTCTTCAAAGAGCTTCCTTCAAATACAATGATCAATCATTCTTTCGTCCAATGCTTTCTTCTCTTGTTATACTGAAGCATTTTTTGTTATGAAGACTTATCTTTCCTTCAAACGTCTTGTATGCAAGCAAGATCAAACAAACTCTTTCTCCTCAATTTTTATCACCTTTCATCAATTTTTCATCAATCTTTATCAATTTTTATCAATTTTTATCAACTTTCATCAGTCTTTATCAATTTTTACCAATCTTTATCGATTTTTCATCAATTTTTATCAATTTTCATCAATTGTCATATCATTTCCCATTCAGGGTAAGGGATAATCCTGAAACAAGGTGACTCTGTTTGAATTTATCTTGGGTCAAGAATTTTCATTTTAAACATCTCAGAGTCGTCATATTCAGTTTTCAATTTTTACCAATCTTTCTCGGAGTTTGATCTCAGATCGAATCCTTTTTCAAAATACAGTGCTTGTTCTGGTTATGATCAAAATTTTCAATCGAATCATTTTCTAAACCCAGTCCTCGCGCTGGTCTTTCTTTTAAATTACCCAGCTTTCGAGTTGGAATGATTTTTTTTCTGGGTTCCAACTCAGGTTTTCCTTTAAATTAATTTTCTTTTGAAGATCCGAGTTCCGACTTGGGTTTTTCTTCAAATTAATTTTCTTTTGAAGATCCAAGTTTCGACTCGAATTTTCCTTCAAATTAATTTTCTTTTGAAGATCTGAGTTTTGACTTAGGTTTTCCTTTAAGTTAATCAATTTTTCTTTCAAAACCGAGTTCTGACTCAGACTTTCTTTCAAAACTGAGTTTCGACTCAGACTTTCTTTCAAAATCGAGTTCCGACTCAGACTCTTTCAAAATCGAGTTCCGACTTTCTTTCAAAACCAAGTTCTGACTCAGACTTTCTTTCAAAACCAAGTTCCCACTCGGACCTTGAACCCCTTTTTTTGACTAATTCTTTTCAAAAATTTGATTTGTAGGTTGAATCCCTCCTGATCCAGTTTTTCACCAGTTCTTAGGTTGAACCCCTCTTGAACCAATCTTATTTTCAAAAAAAAAAAATCGATATATAAGTTGAATCCCTCCTGATCCAGTTTTCCCAGCGGTTCTTAGGTTGAATCCCTCTTGAACCAATCTTATTTAAAAAAAAAATTTGATATGTAGGTTGAATCCCTCCTGATTTAGTTTTCTTGGCAGTTCTTAGGTTGAATCCCTCTTGAACCAATCTCTTTTTAAAAAAAATCGATCTATAGGTTGAATCCCTCTTGATCCAGTTTTCTTGGCGGTTCTTAGGTTGAATCCCTCTTGAACTAATCTCTTTTCAAAGAAATTCAATCTGTAGGTTGAATCCCTCCTGACCTAGTTTTCTTGGCAGTTCTTAGGTTGAATCCCTTTTGAACCAATCTCTTTTTTCAGGAATGCAGTTCTTAGGTTGAATCCCTCTTGAACCAATCTCTTTTCAAAGAAATTCGATCTATAGGTTGAATCCCTCCTGATACAGTTTTCTTGGCGGTTCTTAGGTTGAATCCCTTTTGAACCAATTTCTTTTCAAAGAAATTCGATCTGTAGGTTGAATCCCTCCTGATCTAGTTTTCTTGGCGGTTCTTAGGTTGAATATCTTTTGAACCAATCTCTTTTCAAAGAAATTTGATATCTAGGTTGAATCCCTCCTGATCCATTTTTATTGGCGGTTCTTAGGTTGAATCCCTTTTGAACCAATCTCTTTTCTCAAGAATGCGGTTCTTAGGTTGAATCCCATTTAAACCAATATCTTTTCTCAAGAATGTGGTTCTTAGGTTGAATCCCTTTTGAGCCAATCTCTTTTCTCAAAAATGCGGTTCTTAGGTTGAATCCCTTTTAAACCAATCTCTTTTCTCAAGAATGCGGTTCTTAGGTTAAATCCCGTTTAAACCAATCTCTTTTCTTAAAAATGCGGTTCTTAGGTTGAATCCCTTTTGAACCAATCTCTTTTTTAAAAGATGCGATCTGTCGGTTGAATCCCTCCTAATTTAATCTTTCTGTCATCAAATCCAAGTTTTCAAAAGCCAAACCTTTCAAACTTCAATCATTTTCTCTAGAAAAGGACCCTTTTTCTAAGGAGAGTTCGAGGGAGCTCGTTCCTTTCGCATGCAATCATTTTTATTGTTCTCAAGAACCCTTTTTTCAGGGAGAGTTTGAAAAGACTCATTTCTTTGTGAACTGTTTGTAAAACTATAATCAAATTTTACACAAGGAACCCTTTTTTCAGGGAGAGTTTCGACGAAAGTTCGTTTCTTTTATGGCCCCCAATTTCTCATTTTGGCCTCACCGTTGCAGAGGACCCTTTTCCCAGGGAGAGTGTGATGGATTCATTTTTCTGTGATATTCATCAAGCTTACCCACTAGTCGCCTTTCTATAAGAGAAGCCTAAGATTAGAAAGTTTTGACAAAAACTTAATTTCTCTTCGAAAGTTCCATTTTGCAAACACCTCCTCTTTAGAGAAGAGAGGAGTATTTACCCGTTCAGGTCAAGGGTCAAGCCTAAGCCTCTCTTTTGGGGAAAAAGAGAGGAGATCTAGTAACAGATGTGTCAATTCGATGTCAAGCAATTCCTTCTAAAGGATTTTAAGAATATTTTACCAATTTATCACCAAGAACAATTGTTGATTTCAAATTTTATTGCACAAAACTTTACCTCAAGTTACCTTCAATATTTCCTCTAAAAGGGCGAAGCTTTTGCGAGGAAAAAACAAAATTCAAGCTTTTCTGTTGGACAACCAAAAGGATGAAGAAAAATCCTCGATATGACCAGCAAAAGAAAATTCAATGATGTTGAAAAGCCATAAGTGAATTGATATTTGATCATAGCTATGACACACTTTTAAAGATTATTCTTCCGGCAATAAGGCAGTGGAAATATCCTGAGCGATAAAAGAATCCACCCAATCTCCTCAATCATTCAAAACTCCAATTAATTATCTGCAAAAGGGATCTCTTAACTATCATTGAGTTGAAGACAGATGGTCGAGTTAGACCCCTGGGGTAAAAGAAGACTCAGATCATCTCCAAGTTGAAGGAGCATGTGATGTGTCCTTCCAGAGAAAGTTCAAATCATCGTCAAGTTGAAGGTTGATGCGATGAACCTCCCGACAAACCCTAAAAGATATTTAATTTCTGTTATCATAAAGAGATTTCAATCAAAGAGACAGTATTATAAATCAAGTTCCTGGGACCAAGAGAGACTCAAATCATCTCCAAGTTGAAGGAGTATGTGATGTGTACTTCTAGGAAAGTCAGAACATCGTGTGAACACCCCAAATTTTTTAAAATCTTTTAAATATTCCCTTCTTGCCCCTAAATTCATTTTTGAGCAAATAAGTCATTTTTTAATCTAAATTCCAGTTCATTTCTCAAGTTTTTACTAAAATTAAATTCATTCTATATGTTTAAATTGATTTCGGATCTGGATCCATTGTCCAGATCCAAATCTGAGTCTCATTATTCAAATTTTAAATTATAGAAAATACCAAAATAGCCTTAAATAACTCAGACAGTCCATTCGACATCCGTTTGGATCCATCACATTGTGTTCCTCGAGTCGAGTGTCAAAACTCGAACATTTTCTCAAAACCTGGGTCAAAACCCTCTTTTTTGAAGAAATTTTCCCGAAATGGTCTGAAATTCTCAGGAAGATACTTTTGTAAATATTCTTTTTAGAAAAATACAAAAAAAAATAGGGTTTAGTCTTTATTTTCTCAGATTTTCATTCCAAAAATACAAAAAAATAAAAATACTCAGAAAAGAACAAAGAAATCAAAATAATGAAAGAAAATTACAAAAAATAGAAATGGCCTTAAGATAAACCCATTTTTTGAAAAGTCTTTTATAGGGAGACCTCTTTTGGAAAAAGTAAAAACCCTTGCAAAACTCGCAAATCGAGTTAGGGTTTCGGGGGAGAGACCCTCTCGAATTTTCTCCCTCAGCCGCCTCCATTTCTCTCTTCACTCTCTCTTTCTCCCGATTCTCTTCTTCACGAAACCCTACATCTCCAAAAAAAATCTCTCCTCCATTGCACTCCTCCACCTTCCATCGCCCTTCATCTTCAATCGATTTCACCCCTCGAAAACTCCTTCTTCCTCTTTAAAAAGAGACACATAGAGAACCCTAAGGTCACCGCTTCTTCACCTCCCCATTTCTTCTTCACGATCCGTCTTTCACCACTCCACCTTCCTTCAATCAAATATCCGTCTTCTGCATCTCCACTTGAACCTCTTCTTCCCGATCCCTCTCCTTCTTCCTTCAGAACCACATTAAATAGAGGTAAGTCGCCCCTCACCTTCCCTCCTCTCGTTCATTGTCTATTCCCAAATTTTCTTTGATTTTTATAGGTTTTAGGGTATGTTTATAGTTTGATTTTTCAATCTTCCTCTGTATCTATCTTATTTCGTTTTTTCTTTCTTTCTTTTTGCTGCTTTTAACCCCCATTAACGCACCTTCAATGGTATTGAGTTGCTGATAGCATCCTCAATCCAACTCCGTGCAACAGTAAATGAGTAACCCCAACATTTTATTGCTATGTTTCATCTTAACCGATCTCCTTAGTTTATGTAGGCGCAAACATCTTCAGATTCAATGCTCTTTTACTGTTTATAGTATCACTTTTCCCTTTGTTTTCTTTTTTTTTTTCTTCCATTTTCATGTCTCCGACTTAGTGTTTCACGATGCACATCCAGTTCTTCACCACGCTCTGCACAGCATTCAATCCTCTGCATTTGTTCATTGACAATTTTAATCTGTCATCAACAATTTTTTTGTTTTATTTAACATTATCGGCACCAAGGAAATGATCACTATGTCGCCCCCCTGAAGTTCATGGTTGTTTATTTACGATCTCCATCAATGAGAGTGGAGAGGATGATGATAGAACCGTTGTCTCAGAGGTTGATTTGATAAATGATTCTCCCTTTGTGATTCAAAAATTTAAGTCTGTCTTGAGGTATGTGGAAGTCTATATCTGTTCATCTCTTAGGCAAATGGTGCAAGCTGAAGAAACCCTCCCTTGTTGGCTATATCATTGACGGCTAAAACCAGTTAGATAAAAAAAAATGTTTGGGATTAACTTAGTATGCGCAGAGATTCTGTTACCAGATTTCCACAAGTCATCTTAAAAACCACCATTAAGAAAAGTGGCATTGAAAACTCTTTGACGTGTTGACGCTCATAGATCAAGTAATTTCGAGGAAACTCCTTGTGAGGTCCATGGGTGTTGGTGATCTTTTAAGAACCTCAGTTGAGGGCTCAGCAGAATGATGGGTGGCTCCTTGGCTTGCAACCTTTACATGTGAAAGTGAGGATGATGGAAAACCGTGTTTTAACAGAAGCCAATGCTTTCAAACACATTGATTGCTGTATCTCCAAGTTTCTCCTCTCAATCTTCATCGGATCTTGACACAGTGAAGTGTTTTCTTGGTCTTGGCATCACTTCATTACAACATATGCTCCTGCATTAACCTCACGGCCGCAGGTATCTCGGTATCCTCATCTGCGTATATATGCACATCCCTACAGTGAGGTTGATAGCAGGTATTCCTTTGCATTGGTTTACAGCAAGAGATACATATACTTATTCTGTAATTGCCAGGTGTTCCAAATGCAGTTAAGCTGAAATGAAGGAGCAATATATAATCCAAATATGTCCTGTTAAATGTTGCTGGCTATGGATGGTTTGTTGTTCAGAAAATGAATATATAATGTCTGCTATTTAGTAAGTAGTGAGCATGGTTTTATGAGAAGATGGTGCCCATCTCAAAGATTAAAGAAGGAGTCAAGAGGGCATTTGGGATCACAGTCATACCTGTTCTTGCCCATCCCTATGCCCTGGGAGTAATTACATCAAATTGCAGTCATGATGATAACTAATAAGTTGACCATGGAAGAAGGAAATTTTTGGGAAAGGGCTCAAAAGAGCCCACTGAATGGTGTCACATGGTCTGAATTGCTCGTCCTTTCACAGGCAATGAGGGAAGCTTTTTTTTTTTTTCTTCTTCTTTTTTTCTTCATGAAATTAAAAACATTTTTTTTGGCAGCCCAAAGGCGCCATTGAGAAATTTTCAATCAAGGATACAACGCTCCTATTGTTATGAACAACAGTAAGTTTTATGGATGAGGTTGCCTTTCTGGAGGTCAGAAAATTCCTTTTCTCAAGGCATGACTCTCTATGGTCTGTGTTTTAGCTAAGTCTTCATTCAGAATTGAGACCGATTCTAAACATTGTGTTTAAAAAAAAAAAAAAGTATATATATATATGTTTGTCTGAGTAGCTGAAAATGCTTGATGAATCAATCCTATTACATGTTATGTAACCATATGTACTAGACTTCATAGCACTTTAGGGAAAATCATATTTTTTTTTTCTCTTTTTTTTTTACTTGTTCTTTTCCTTTTTCTGTTTCGGATGTAGGTGTTATGTTTTACATATACTTGTGTAGATATGAAAATTGCTTTAGTTTCCTTTTCTGATTTATAACAGATGTTTTTTTTTTTTTTTTAGTTTCCTTTTTGGTTAAAAGAGAAATATATATACAGCGCCCATCCGCGAAACAGAGATACTCAGTTATCCTTGTCTAGAACTGTTGTTGCTAGATTCTTGCTCTTGTTGGAGATATACTTTCACTGATATCCGCTCCTCTGCACACTGTCCTGATCATCGGTCACCACCTCCCAGCCAGGTATGTTTGCTAGTTATGATTTTATATCTGTGTACAGGGTCATGGTAATCAGTCATTCTCAGGCCCTATATCTAAGTCATATCATGTTGTTTTAATCAAGTTTTACATCATTTTTCCATTAAGATTTCACTGCTATGGCTCCTCTGAGAAGATGGGGGATCAGTCTCTACCAAGTCATATGAAATTATGCTACTCAGATTCTAGTAAATGATTTTGACTTATTGAAATATTTTGATCTTCCAAAAGCAAGGAATATCCAGGCACCTATACATAAATGTTAATAGTCATGTTGGCAGATGTTCAACTCAGCTTGAATGATGAACAATCCGGATCCAATATCATCTTTTAATTGTTGTTAATGGTGTATATTGTTTGTTCAGGTAGCCAATAAGCTTTGTATAACTTATCTCAGCTTTGTATAATTTATCTTAGCAAAAAAAAAAAAAACTGAATTCAGGAGGCATTAAATAGTGGATGGGTCAGTCCCTGTCAAATAGACTGTACTTACATGAGTATGTGTTGATAGTTCATCCAACATCAGTAAGTATCCATTGTTATCAAAAACCTGTATTGATGTTATCAAACCTTGTTAAGGTCATAAGCTATCGGTTAGCATGGGTATTGATAGTTAGCATTGAGCATGTCTAAGCATTTGGTATATATCGGCCATGTAATTGGGATTGCATCACTTGGGTCCCTATCGCCTCCTCCCGTCTACTGTAGGTGTCTCAACGGTCCCTGCTGTTACCTACAACTGCTTTTCATCTTCATTTCCCACATCCTTATGCACTCATCCTGCACTATACAACACTTGTACATTGCCACTTACCTACAGTACTCATACTTACCTCCTGCAGCCCAATATTCATTAAATATATCATGTGATATACTCAAGCTCCCACTAGCACATCATTGCTGCACTATGCTCACATCCTCTACAGCACACAGGCATTTGGCATATATACCCAACAGCCCTGCGCCCTATTGCAGATTCAAAACCCTTTGTAGCTATGTCATAACAGCACCTCATCATTAGTATTTGTGCACCTGTATTCTTCCACCATATCATGATACCTTCCTCATAAGTATCCTTCATTTTCACAAGATATAATACCTTCGGCAAATATATGTGGATTTATATTTAGCCCAAGGCATAGCATATGTCTCTCTCATGTATATTTCTATTATATGCATATGCGTGCATTCTCTCATTAATAGGGGTGCATCTATACATGCATTTTTCACGTTAGTGTAAATATAGCATTTTTGTACATATCTCATCTGGCGATAGGCCTATGAGTTTTGACCTAACATTTTCCACTGTCTCCTATATTCTACATTGACGTGCTAAACCTGTTTTGCAGGACAATATTGTTTCCTTCCTTATCTTAGAATTATAATTTCAATTTCAATTTCAAGAATTGTAATAGCTAGATATCAATGAGAATTTATATTTCTTGTTTTAGATAGAATGAATGAGCATTGTAAATTGCTTATTTTCATGCTTTTCACCTTTATTTTCCAAAATCTCACAAATGGAAACACGAATGGCACGTGCACCATTTCGTAAGAGGTAAATTAATCCTAAGTTGATGATTTACATCAACGGCCATAGTTGGGATGTAAACAAGACTTAGGATTTTTATCTTTTACGAAATAACACTAGATCCACACTGGATCCGTTTTCAAAATTCATCATATTTCCTCAAATATTTTTTTCTTTTATCAGAATTTAACTTAAAATTAATTCAAAATATATACCAATGGCCATAGTCAGGGTATATTGAGAGTTAATTTTATTTTAAATTCTATAAAAGCACCAAATGCATTTCATTCTTCTCTTGAATCTAAAATATAGATTATTATATAATACATTCAATGACCATAGTCAAGGATGTATTATATTTTCAATCTTATTTTTAATTCATCTAAAGAATGAAATAACTTTTCAAAATCCAATTTCAAATTCTTTAAATTCATTCATCATTTGGGATAGAATTGCATCATATTTTCAAATTTTCCTTTTCAAAACTCCAAGTGATATTAATATCTTCTTCAATCTATCTTCAATTCTTATAAAATCCAATTCATCCTTTCATTTTCAAATTCAATTTCATTTTCCATCTCAAAAGTTTAATTTAACTTTGAGATTTTAAAGTCATTGTTATATTCAAATTCAAATCAGATTTCAAAGTTCAATTTGACTTTGAAATTCCAAAATTCATTTTATATTCAAAACCCTAATCAAAACTCAAAGTTCAAATTTTTAACTTCGAGATTCTTGATTCCTCTTCTAAATTCCAAATTCAAGCCCCAAAATTCAAAGTCCAATTTGACTTTGAAATTCATTTGTATATTCAAAAATCAAAATTTGGAATTCTTAATTCATCTTCTGAATTTAACAAATCCAAATCCATTTTAGGATCCAGGATTCAACATTCATATCGGATCTCAGACTTCAGATCCAATTCCCCTTTAGGATCCAGAATCCAAATTCTACCTTTGGATCTCAGACTTCAGATCCAAGATTCCATTTTAGAATCCAGAATCCAACTTCACTTTTGGATCTCAGCTTTCAGATCCAAAATCCATTTTAGGATCCAGAATCCAACTTCACTTTGGATCTTAGACTGCAGATTCAAATCCATTTTAGGATCCAGAACCCAAATTTACATCGGATCTCAGATTTCAGATTTTAAATCCATTTTAAGATCCAATTCCATTCCTAATTCAAGATTTCAAATCCAATTCCATTTTCAGATCTCGTCTGAATCCATTTCTACTTCCTATAGCATTTGGATCTCTCAAAGCCTGTCTTGATTTTGAAATCTTAAAATTCTATTTTCAAATTTCATCTTCTTCTCCTAAAGCTATGATTAAATTCAAAGTCCATTTCTGACTTTAAAAACTTCATTTCCTTTTATTTCAAAGCTTCAAGTCATTCCTTCTCATTTATTTCTCCAAAACCCTGATTTACTTCAAAGACTTAGAACTTCTCTGATCTATCTCAGGTTCTAAGTTAGATTCAAACATTTCTTCACTCCCTTATCAAATTCATCTCAGAAGCACTTGGAAATTTCCAAATCATTCTTTTCAAAAGAGCATACCTCCTTGCATTGCACAAGCATGATTCTTTGTGCATTTAGATCTTTAGGATAAATTCTTAGATGATATTTAGGCAAAGCAAAAGGTATAGATTCGATCCTTGGTTCGATTACCCCTGGTAAAGGCGCCAGGAACGGTCGAACCTCGTACCGATGAGCGAATCCCGTCTCTCCATTTTCCCGCAGATTTTCAAAACGGAGGCGAGTTATTTGCTAAATATTTTCAAATTAAGGTCAAGTGAGACTGCTGTGATCATCGCAAAATTTTTTCTATTCTCTTGTGGTTTCTCTCTCTTCCTTCTCTTTTCCTTTTCTAACCTCTATTTCCCTCATTTTTGAAGGGAGAAGAATAAAAGAAAGAAAAGAAAGAGAGAAGAGAAAAGAAAGAAAGAGAGAAAGAAGAATAACTATTTTGCGTGGTTTCACTTGACCTTAATTTGAAAAGAATTTAGAAATTTAACTCGCCTCCGTTTTTGAAAATATTGCGGGAAAAATGGAGAGACGGGATTCGCTCGTCAGTACGAGGTTCGACCGTTCCTGGCGCCTTTACCAGGGGTAATCGAACCAAGGATCGAATCTATGCCTTTTTGCTTTGCCTAAATATTATCTAAAAATTTATTCTAACTCTAAATGCATAAAGAATCATGCTTGTGCTATGCAAAGATGTATGCTTCTTTTGAAGGATGTTTTTGAAAATCTCCAAGTTTTTCTGAGATAGACTTGATAATAGAATGAAGAAATGATTTCTAAATAATTGAATTTAACTTAGAACTTGAGATAGATCAGAGAAGTTCTAAGTCTTTGAAGTAATTTAGAGTTGGAAGAATAAATCTTGATTTTGAGAAAGAATGATTTGAAGTTTTTGAAAATGAAAGTCTCAAAGTCGGAAAGGGGACTTTGAATTTTGAACTTGAATTTAGGAAAGGAAAATGAATACTTGAGATGGAATTGAATTTAGATTTTGAAGTTTGAAATTTGGAATGAACTGAGAAAATCAAATGGTATTTAAGAATAAAAATGGATTTAAGAGATTCAGATTAGATCCGAAAATGGAATTGAAATCTAGAATTGGAATTGGATTCCAGATACTAAACAGAATGGGATCCGAGATTTGGAATCCAAGATGGACTTGGGTTCTGGATCCTAAAATAGATTTGGATCTGAAGTCTGAGATCCAAAATGTGAAATTGGTTCTGGATCCTAAGATGGAATTGGATATGAAGTCCGTGATCCAATGTAGAGTTGGATTCCAGATCTAGAATGGAGTGGATCTGAAATCTGAGATCCAAATGTAGAGTTGGGCTCTGGATCCTAAAAAATGGAATTGGATCTGGAGTCTGAAATCCAATGTAAAGTTGGATTCTGGATCCTAAAGGGTAATTAGATCTGTAGTCTGAGATCCGATAAATGTTGAATCCTGGATCCTAGAATGGGTTTTGGATCTGAAGTTTGAGATCCGATAAATGTTGAATCCAGGATCCTAGGATGGGTTTTGGATCTGAATTTGAGATCCAAAAAGTAGGGATTTATGCTTGGAAATCTAGATCCAAGTTGGATTTCGGATCTAACTTTGGATTTGGAATTTCAAAATTTGATTTGAGAATTTTGAACTTGGAATATGAATTTCAAAGTCAATTTGGACTTTGAATTTGAAGTTTTGAATCTGGAATTTAGAAGATGAATCAAGAATTTCTAAGTTTGAATTGAATTTGGAAAAATGAATTTTAGAAATTGAATCTTGAATATACAGATGAATTTCAAAGTTAAATTGTACTTTGAATTTGAGATAGAATTTGGAATTTGAAATACAAGATGATTCTGAAGTTTCAAAGTCAAATGGGACCTTGAAATTGAATTCTTGAATCCTTTTGAGGAATAGAGTTGAATTTGAATTTATGAATAGGATTTGACATGAGAAATGAAGGAAAGAATTACTTGGATTTATGAAAAAGAATTTTGAAAATATGATGCAACTCTATCCTAAATGATGAATGAATTTAAAGAATTTGAAATTGGATTTTTGAAAAGTTATTTCATTCTTTAAATGAATTAAAACAAGATTGAAAATATAATACATCCTTGACTATGGTCATTGAATGTATTATATGTTAATCTATATTTAAATTCAAAAGAAGAACAAAATACATTTTAGTGCTTTTATAGAATTTAAAATAAAATTAACTCTCAATATACCCTGACTATGGCCATTGGTATATATTTTGGGTTAATTTTAAGTTAAATTCTGATAAAAGAGTAAAATATTTTTAGGAAAAATATGATGAATTTTGAAAATGGATCCAGTGTGGATCCAATGTTATTTTGTAAAAGATAAAAATGCTAAGTTTTGTCCACACCCTGACTATGGCCATTGATGTGGATCATCGACTTAACATCCATTACCTCTTACGAAATGGTGCACGTGCCATTCGTGTTTCACCATTGTGAGATTTTGAGAAAAAATGGTAAGAGCATGATAACAAGCAATTTATGACATTTATAATGTTCATTCATTCTATCTAATACAAGAAAATGTAAATTCTCATTAAGATCTACATATTATAACCCATAAAATTTGAATTTACAATTCCACATAGTGATATTCTCTACATATTCCCTGCAAAAACACTTGGTTAGTATGAAGAATAGAGGAAAAACTGCACATGTCATATAGAGGTCAGTGGAAAAATGCCAAGATATACATGGTGAAAAAGATGGGAAATGATATATATATACTTAAATATTCATGCATATATATATACTTATATATTCATGCATATATATATATATAGGGCATATACTATGGCTTATGAAATATGAGATGTGGTAAAGAGGCTGTAGTCTGCATAGTAAAGAGATGTGTTGAATGCAAAACAGAGAATAAAGAGCAGGAAGTATGAATGCAAGACAGGAAAATATGAATGTAGAACAAAGGAGACAATAGTTAGAATTCTTAATTGGATCTGAATCACTTAGGTGATCTGCCCTAAGAAGAGTTACACTATCTGATGATGTGCAGTGTTAAGATGGGGCTAGTCAATATGACAGCAGGGGTCATTTTACAGGAGATCATGACAGACATAATGATAGGCATTGACAAGCGCTAAAAAAATGAAGTGATGGTGATAAACATGCTGGAGAACAACATTATTTTACAGAAAAAAATGTGAGTCCCTACGGAGCTGGGGGATGATGTGTCGAAGTGATGCATACTTCTAGGAATAAATTCATAATGACATACAGGTATTAGATGCAGGAATAGGAATGTACAAATGCAAGGAGTTCAACCTTCTGTGCATGAGAATCAACATTTCTATCATTTTAACACAAAGCAATACCCAGGAAACATGAAGTATCCAATATGTTCACATTGACAACTTGGCAGTTGCAATTTGTCATTGCTGTAACAGGGGTGTCAATCGCTGCATCCATCGCCTGAATTCTTGGATCAGCACTTAACTTGGCTGCTGTAGGTAAATGCAGGGAGTGAGTGGAGATGTGCACAGTGCATATAGCTTATAATTGATGTAAAATACAAATGATATGAGGTCTGCTACTAAAAAGAAACAGAAGTTGTCTATGCTAAAATTGGATTTGCAAAGGATATGATGATGACATATGTAAGTGTAACTATGTTTTAATTCCTAATGGCCATGATATATCAAATAACCAATGCAACAGAAATCATCAAAACAAACATCAAATTTGGCAATTTTGAGTTACATACCTGTTAATTGAAAAGCTCGAAACCTCTAGATCTTACAAGACCCTCTTGCAAACATACCAGCAGCTTGATTTTCGCGATTTTGCCTAGGATATTGTAGAAACAAAATCACCAGTTTGAGCGATTTACTGCAAAGGCATATGTTCCCCACTTTGCAACGAAGTTAGCAGTGCCTTCTCCTCAAATAGGCAAAATGATCTAATTTTTGGAGTCTGTTACGTGTGCCAAATATTATTCCAATCGGGATTGAAGCATCAATATTTCAAGGGCCATCAAGAGGATCAGTCGCCACCACATAAGGGCCATCACTAGTTTAAATGGGGAACATCATATTTCTCGGATGTCATGATCGCAACTTTACCAGAGCTCCGGAGAAAGGACAAGATTATATCATTCTATTATGAATCAATCACAGAAAATATCGATATAAATCCCGATTCACATAGCAGACACAAAATGTTCTGTAATGAAGGGTTGCCAAAGACATTTGCTGCAGAAAGAGACACTATTTCCATTTGGCATTAAGATGATCAACCTTGCTGCTTTGCGGGCCTTACTGCTCTCGACCAAGTATCTGAAACTATCAAAGTAAGCTGCATTTTGATTAGAAAAATATTATGATGTACATAAGTCGCTGGCCAATACAAGATCATTTTAAAACACCTATCACTGCATCTTACTGAAACAAACCAAACCTGAGGATTCTTCGTAACTCCAGAGCAATTGTCCCAGGGTTAAAATGATTCAAATAGCGGGCCTGCAAGCTTTTTACATGTTTTCGATGAACAAGAGAGAATTCCATCATTTAAAGTCTTCTTTAATGAATTTCTCTCGTTTTATAATTCCAGCTCATACCCAATATAGATCCACATCACTTACAATGTATTCAACTGGAAGTATCCTTAAATCCTATTCAATACCATGAGTTGTTAAGTCAGGCAATGCTAATTCAGAGTATGGATCCTGGAGAGAGATTGCTCCCCTGCTTTCTATCTGAGTGATGTACACTCGTAGAGTATGCTTCTGATCCCCAAAGGGGGAATCGATAAATCATGCAAATGATCTGAATACAGATGTATGACAATAGATTCTAAGGTAAATGAAAACACAGTGGGGGTCTGGAACACCAATATGAGCTAACACAAGGGATGAGACATAAATGATGAGAGATGTGATGCCGAATCTGGGCACATGAGATGAACAAAACATAATTGAGAAATCAATCAAACCTAATTTAAGGTAGAAAACTAAGATATGAACAAGGAACCATAATGCAATGAACAATCCACACATCAAAAGCAGAAATACCGGATGGGGGTGATGCTGCTGTGCTAAAATTGAGAAAATTTGAAATGGATGGGTTGTATTTATTATTATTATTTTTTTTTTTACCATCATGGGCAGAAGATGGTATGATCTATGAGGATAAAGAGGTAACCCAAGAAAACAAAGTAAACTAGAATGTAAACGATATAACATACAGTATGAAACAAAAGATCAAGCATCATGGAATCAAAAGGGGAATCATGTCGAATGCCATGAGCAATTTACGCTCCGTGAAGCAGAAACATAATCCAGAAAAATGAAATTCGGAAATGGAACTACTAAGTGCTATTAAAATTAGAAATCAAATGCAACAGAGGATTAGATATAGAAACTAAAATCAGAGCCGAGAAAGGGCTATAAGTACGAGGAATCTGTAAAGCAGAATGTAACAACTCATGCCTTCATAAGAAAAATAGGTTGAAAATGTCAAAGGAAAGGGGGGGTTTAGCAAAGCCTCTGGATCATTGTTGGACATCATATGACTCATCGGTAAAATGGT
The DNA here is from genome assembly GCF_984573655.1 of Nuphar pumila. Classification (NCBI taxonomy): domain Eukaryota; kingdom Viridiplantae; phylum Streptophyta; class Magnoliopsida; order Nymphaeales; family Nymphaeaceae; genus Nuphar; species Nuphar pumila. The sequence goes on from NC_143257.1 coordinate 83,293,636, forward strand.
AATCAATACCCGATTATACCTTGTCTGAATGTCAACAACAAATCACTACCAGAAGGTCTTATAGAAAATCAGCTAAAAGAGAGATTGAAATTCAGGTAAATTGCAGGGAAACGTTGAACCCAATAAAAGCAATCTACAGAGCAAACAGAGGAATGAAGGCGATAATATGAAAGAAGTGTCGGAATCAAGAAATTCCGTTTAGTATTGCACGGGGGGAGGAGTCGATGATGCTAACAGCAACCCGACTTCCCCAAAGGTGCATTAATGGAGTTTTTTTTTTATACAAAAAAAAAATGGAAAAAAAACAACAACAGAGGAACTTCAGAGATGGAAGAATGCTCACTGAAATGCTGCAGAGATTCTGGATAGATTGAGTCCTTTCTTTTAGCGGAAGTCGTCTGCTACTGATGAGGCAGAGAAGCTTGCTTGCAAAGATCTTGGAAGAGGGGTTTACCGAAGCATTGCAGGGATGATCGGGCTTTCTGTTGATTAGTGGATATTGGAAGGAGAGGGGAAAAAGGAGAAAGGGAAAAGAGGAGCGATGTAGGGAGTAGAATACGGATGGAGAGGGCGTGGGAAGCGATCGAGAGTGAAGAAACAATGGAGAGGTGAAGAAGCGGTCTTGAGCCTTTCCCCTTCGTGCCTCTTTTAAAGAGGAAGAAGAAGCTTCAGGAGGATCCGATTTGTTGGAAATCGATGGCGGAGGATGAAGGTGGTTGGCGATGAAGGGAGATCGGGAGATGGAGGAGTAAGGTTTTGGCGAGTTTTGGTGAGAGAGGCGAGAGAAAAGCCTCAGCTCGAGAAACCCTAACTTGGTTAAAAGGGAATTTTCTCAAAATTTCCAAAAAATGTCTTTTGAAACAAATTTTTCTAAAAAATGGGTCTTTAAAGTTATTTTCTTCATTATTTTGATTTTTTATTCTTTTCTCGGCCCTTTTCTTGATTTTTTTTGTTTATTTTTTTGAGAGTAAAATTCTAACACCTGAGCAGTACGAGAGATAAAACTATTTTTTTGTATTTTTCTGAGAAAATATTTACAAAAGTATTTTTCTGAGAATTTCTGACCATTTCGGGGAAATTTCTTCAGAAGAATGGGTTTGGACCCAGGTTTTGAGAGAATGTTTGAGTTTTGACACTCGAGTCGAGAAATTCAATGTGATGGATCCAAACGGATGTCGAATGGACTATCCGAGCTATTTAAAGGCTATTTTTGGTATTTTCTATAATTTTGATTTAAAATTTAAACAATGAGACTCGGATTTGGATCTGGACAATGGATCCAGATCCGAAATCAATTTAAACATATGAAATGAATTTAATTTCAATAAAACTAGAGAAATGAACTGGAATTTAGATTTGAAATGACTCATTTACTCAAAAAATGAATTTTAGGGGCAAAAAGGGAATATTTAAAAATTTTGAAAAATTTGGGGTGTTTACAGATGCCCCTCTTTGCTACTAAGCCGGTTGAAAGCCGAGCTTAGTGGCAAAGAAAACACTCCAAATTTTGAAAAAATGCCCCAGTCAACAAATCTTAATTGGGTGTGGAAGAATTTATTTGAAAGACATGGTTTTTCAGGTTTAAAATTTTATCCTTGAATGGCTTGGGGGGACAAAATCTTCGAAAATGATATGACTGAATAGATAAAAATGAGGAAATCGTGATGGGACTTTGGGTGAAGATCCCAAAGTGATGAAAGATAAGAATTTTAGATCAAGTCTCGAGGGCGAGACAAGATCAGCTTTTTGAATGAGTCAGGTTTTAGCCCTTAACCTGGATGAGACGAAGATATATCAAGATAACCTGAATGGGGAAAGGAATATATGAAGATCTTGATGGGACATTTATGAGAGAATGCCTCGCGAGATGAAATTCAAGTATGATTTTATTCTGGATGGATATACAAAGCATGGATTCCTCGATGGGAAGAATCATGATGGGACTGGAGGAAAACGCCTCGTCGAAACGAGACTCAGGTTTAACCCAAACCTGGAAAAGGAAGGTACCTCGATGCACGAGGTTCAGGCTTAACCCTTCACCTGAAGGGGACGACCATATGGAATCTCGAGTGAAGAGACCAAGATGGGACCTTCGGAGTTTGGATGAACATATCCGAAAGGGATTTTGCGAAAGAAGGAAGGAAATGGGGTTTCCTAAAGCTTGAGAAAGGGATGAACTTGAACGTCTCATTGCTGAGACTGAATCAGCTTTTAACATTGACGACCTCTCACAGGAAATACAGGTTTTGACCCTTAACCTGAGTGGGAACAACCAGACGGGATCCTCGGGTGAAGAAACCGTGATGGGACAGGAAGAGATACTTCAATTAAATGAAGCAATTCTTCCGGGGAATGTAAGAGATGAAAAATAAGTAGATGTGAGACAACATGAACGATGAATAAGGTAACAGGAGGCGAATCTTTCGATGGTGTGAAAGATGAATAAGGCGAACCTTTTATCAAGGAGACGAATCTCTTGACAAGGCAAAAGATGGAACAAGGCAAATCATTTGGACAGAAGAAGGTAAATGTGAAATATGAAGATGGCGATGAAGATGGCAATCCTTTTAGCAAGGAGAAGGTAAAATATGAAGATATGAAGATGGCAACAGTAAAAAAAAGGCGAAATGTGAAATATGAAGAAGGTAATGCTTTTAACAAGGAGAATGTAAGATATGAAATATGAAGAAGGCAATCCTTTTAACAAGGAGAATGTAAGAGGTGAAATATGAAGGAGGCAATCCTTTTGGTAAGGAGAAAGGCAAATCTTTTATTAAGGAGAAAGGCAAATCTTTTGACAACGCAAAAGATGGGGAAGGCGATCCTTTTATCAAGGAGAAGGCGAGTCTTTCGACAAAGCGAAAGACGGAAAAGGCAATCCTTTTATTAAGGAGAAAGGCAAATCTTTTGACAACGCAAAAGATGGGGAAGGCGATCCTTTTATCAAGGAGAAGGCGAGTCTTTCGACAAAGCGAAAAACGGAAAAGGCAATCCTTTCATCAAGGAGAAGGCGAGTCTCTCGACAAAGCGAAAGACGGAGAAGGCAATCCTTTTATTAAGGAGAAAGGCAAATCTTTTGACAACGCAAAAGATGGGGAAGGCGATCCTTTTATCAAGGAGAAGGCAAGTCTCTCGACAAAGCGAAAGACGGGGAAGGCAATCCTTTTATCAAGGAGAAAGGCAAATCTTTTGACAACGCAAAAGATGGGGAAGGCGATCCTTTTATCATGGAGAAGGCAAGTCTCTCGACAAAGCGAAAGACGGGGAAGACATTTATTTAATCAAGGAGAAGGCAAGTCTCTCGACAAAGCGAAAGACAGAGAAGGCAATCCTTTTATCAAGAAGAAGGCAAGTCTCTCGACAAAGTGAAAGACAGATAAGGCAACCCCAAGATGTATCAAAACAGATGTCAAGTTCTTATTTCTTTATCAGGAAAGCTGAAAATTTTTGCCAAAATGATAAAATTTACAGTTGCTTCAAGGTAATTTTAAGGTAAGCACTTTTTGGAAGATGTTTCCTTTTCCACCTAGAGTATTACCCCCAACTAGGTTAACTCTATAGAATTCAGAATCAAAGCCAAAATTTTTGTTGTTGGTTTTTCTTCAAGGATGCTATCAATTTCCTTGATATGAAAGGAGAGGAGATATTCTTAGCCTCATAAAAGCAATTAAATGAAAGGATATTGATAGGAGAATTTCACATAGATGAAGAAGATTCTTTGTAGTTTGGGCAGTTTGATATCCTGAGCATTTTCCCATGATGATCTTTTTGCACTCTTTTGAGTCATGGGGCTTTCTTGGGCTTTTACATTATCCTTCATTTTGGAGATGTCCTGACTTTTCTCTCTTTTTCGGGGAAGGGTACGTCACAAACTCCTTCATCTTGGAGATGTTCCGATCCTTCATTTATCTCAGGGATTATATATGATGGTATTGGCTCAAAGGTACTTAGATGATAGCTGAAATCAAATATCTTTTAGGGTTTGTCGGTAGGTCCATCACATCCGCCTTCAACTCGACGGTGATCCAAACTTTCCCTGGAAGGATCCGTCACAAACTCCGTCATCTTGGAGATGTTTCAAATCTTCTTTAGCCCTGGGGGTCTACTCGCTTAATTCGCCTTCATCTTGACGACAATTGAGAGATCCCCTTTGCGGATATTTGATTTGCAGCTTAGCTGACTTAAGGAGACATGAATTGGGTAGGTTCTTTTCTGACTGCCCAGGATATTTCCACTGTCTTAATGCCAAAGAATAATCTTTAAGAATGTGCCATAGCTATGATCAATATCAGCTCATTTATGGCTCTTCAACATCATTGAATATTTCCTTTACCGGTCATGTCGAAGATTTTTTCTTCATCCTCTTGGTTGACCAACAGAAAATTTGGAGTTTGAGCATTTCTTCACAGAAGCTTCACCCTTTGGAAGGAATACTTAAGGAGATTTGAGGAAATTCTTTATGTAATAAAAGTTTGAGATCAACAACTATTTTATGGCAATTTGGCAAGATATTCCTGAAATCCTTTGATGACGAAACCTTTGCTTAACATCGAATTTTGACATATCAGTGGGATTCTGGGGAAGAATCCAACATGAGATTGAATTCTGAAGGTAAATGTGAATTTAAAGTTCTGAAGGTAAGCTTGATATAAAACTGGATTTTGAAGGTAATCCTTTGAAAAGAGTATCAGGACTCGGATTCTACAAGGAAAACAGGGAAATTCGAGTAAAACTCGAATTTTCAAAGGAAAACTGGGAGGTTCGAGTCGGGGCTCGAATCTCAAAGGAAAACTTGAAAGTTCCTTTATCGAAGGCAAGAAAACTCGAGATAAAACTCAAATTTTCGAAGGACAGCAGGAAGGTTCGAGTCAGGGCTCAAATCTCAAAGGAAAACTTGAAAGTTCATTTATTGAAGGCAAGAAAACTTGAGACAAAACTCAAATTTTCGAAGGGAAGCAGGAAGGTTCGAGTCAGGGCTCGAATCAAAATTTTGAAGGTTTATTTACTGAAGGCAAGAAAATTTAAAACTCAATTTTTTGAAGGAAAGTTGGAAAGTTCGGGCCAGAGCCCGAATTTCAAGGGAAAACTGGAAAGGTTCAGATTTGTGAAGGAACAGAAGACTTGAGTAAAAACCCAAACCTTCGAAGGAGAACTGAAAAATTCGAGTCAAGGCTCGAATCTCAAAGGAAAGAGTTGGAAGTTCGAGTCAAAAACTCGAATCTTCAAAGGAGAGTTGATGAGAATGGATAGAAGAAGACTGACAGAATTTAAGGAAAATCGAGGAAAGATTGTAACATGAAGGCTTGAATTTGAGACTTGAATGACCCGAAGATCGACATTGGATTTAGAGCTCTGATTTTTGATGAAGGGTCAGTGCAAAAGACTGATCCTGAGAGGCTAACTGATCGGTCAGCCAGGCACTAGCATGAGTGCTAGGCTTACCTGTATGAGTACTGAATTCTTCAAAAATGCCCCAGTGTAAGTACTGGGTTTTCTGATGGAGATTTGAAGAAAAAGGGGACACCGACATTCTTTAAGATACTTGAGATTTGAGCAAGAATGATTGTCGGCATTTTCAGGATTTTCCCTTATCCTGAAGGGGAAATGGAATAGACATTTGGTGAGAATTTAGAAAGGAATGATTCAGGTTTACTCCTTAACCTGAAAGGGGAGAAAAATAAAATTTATAAAAATGGAGAAGAAAAAAGGAAAGAAATTTTGAAAATTTATTTTGGAAAGGAATTCTCACAGGTAGCATTGTTGCTCCTATGAGGGGTTTCAGGATTATCCTTTTATCCTGATTTTAAGAAAAGTAAAATGAAAGAAAATTGATATAAATCTAGAGAATCAATAAAGATTGGCAAAACTTGTATTTACGAAAGAATCCTCGTAGGTAGCATTGTGGCTCCTACGAGGGGTTTCAGGATTGTCCCTTATCCTGAATGGGAACACCTCGGACAACGAGGGTCAGGTTTATCCCTTAACCTGAGCGGGAAAAATAAGAATAAAGGAAATACCTCATGGGAAAGATGCATCAGGTTTATCCCTTAACCTGAAAGGGTAAAAAGATTGATAAAATTTAATGGATTTGAGGAAATATTGATAAACTTGATAAAAATTTGATAAAATTGATATAAACTTGAATAAAATGAATGAAACTAAAAAATATCAAATTTAACTGAAAATTTATAAGATTTAAGAAAAAGGAGTTTTTCTGATCCTGCCTGCATATGGGATCTTGAAAGGAAAATGTTTATTTAAGGGATAAATGAGAAATCATTTTGGGGGAAGAAAATCCATCACAAGAAGAATGATCAGCGCAAGATCTGATCCTTTAAATCAAACATGAGAGATCATCATGAGGGTTAATTTTCGAAGGCAATGATTTTGAAATCTAATTTTGAAGCAGAAGATCAACAATAGATCTGATTTCTAAAAATAACAGTTCAAAATTGATAATAAGATCAGTACAAGGGTTGATCTTTTGAAGATAATGTTAAAAATCAACCTTGGAAGATAAGATCAATCACAGGGGTTGATCTTTAAATATAATGATTTAAAACCCAATCCTGGAAGATAAGACCAACACAGGGGTTGATCTTTGAATATAATGATTTAAAACTCATTTTTGGAAGATAAGACCAATGCAATGATTGATCTTTGAATATGATGATTCGAAAAACCAAACTTGGAAGACAAGACCAACACAGGGGTTGATCTTTGACTATAATGATTTAAAATCAATTTTTTGGAAGATGAGACCAATGCCAGGATTGATCTCTGAATATAACATCTTGAAAAAAAACCACTTTTGGAAAATATGATCAACACGAGATTCGAGATCTATTTTTGAAAGATAAGACCGACACAAGGGTTGATCCTTCAATGCAATGGTTTCAAAAACCTATTTTGGAAAACATGATCAACACGAGGGTTGATTTTTCAATGCAATGGTTTCAAAAACCTATTTTGGAAAACATGATCAACACGAGGGTTGATTTTTCAATGCAATGGTTTCAAAAACCTATTTTGGAAAACATGATCAACACGATGGTTGATTTTTTTTCAATGCAATGGTTCGAAGAAACTATTTTTGAAAACATGATCAACACGAGGGTTGATTTTTGACAAAGCTTGGACCGAAGAATATTTGAACTCTTTGGTCATAACGAAAACTTTTTGAAATTTCATGATTTTTTGAAAAGGCCTCATAGGTAATATCATTTCTCTCATGAATGATGTCCGGATTAGTCCCGCATTCTGAAAAGAACAGGAATTTAAATGTGATTTTAACAGAAGCTGATGAAGAGATTTTTGAAATATAGATTTTAAAAAGCGAATGCCCCTATGTGGCAGAGGAAGAAAGTATTGTGATATTAGAGATATAAAGGAAAATTGACATTTCATTAACGAGCAAAACTGATAACAAAGGGCTGAAATATTTACAAGCACTTTGACCAAAAGGTCACAAAAGGACCGGGCTGACTGGCCCCCTACAAGATGACTTGGCAAAAAGGGAAAAGGTAGGAGAATTCTGACATCTTCAGTCTTCTGAGTAGCCGGGGAGAGACTTGGTCATGACGGCTAGGTCATCTTCCTCTTCATCTTCAGCAAAGAGACTCTTGTCGACGCAATCCTGAACAATATTTTTGAAGACGAAGCAGTGATCGGTGTCATGCCCCACTGCTCGATGGAACTTGCAGAACTGATTCGTGAAGCTTCCCATGATCGTAGGAGGATCCACGACTTTTGGGAGTTTAACCAATCCCTTGGCCAGCATGAATTCAAGGGCTTCTTCAAGCGTTTGCTTCAGAGGAGTGAACTCACGATCATTACTCCAACCTTCGCACTTTATCTTTTCTTTCTGCGGAAAGCTAGACTGAGACGACTTGTTATTCTGCTTGAAAGACTTTTCCCTTTGAGCTGCGCTGTGGTTCTGACCATTTTTGCTGTCATCTCGGTTTCTTCTGTTGCTATCAAGATCATTGCCAGAGGTACCAGCTACATGAGTGAACTGCGCTTTCTTTTTTTGATCTTGGATATTTTTGGCAAGAGGCATGCCCTCGTAAAGCCCACTTTCTATTCCTGCCTCGAGCCATTCGGCTCACTCAATTAATTTGATAAAGGATTTTGCTGGAGAAGTGGCAATGAGGCTTCTCAGGGGCTGAGAGAAATTGCTGAGGATTATTTGCAATGCATGCTCCTCTGGAATGGGTACTTTCATCCTATTACAGGTGCTTCTCCACCTGTGAATGAATTCTCCTGCTCTTTCAGTCTCATTCTGCTTTAGGTTGTAAAGATGATTGAGCGTAGGTGAAACCTCAGTGTTGAATAGAAAACGCTCTATGAACAGATTGACTACTTTATCGAACTCTCGTAGTTCGATAGGATTGATGTGGTCCGCATACCACCTGGCGGCTATACCCTCCAGACTGCGGGGAAAGCAAATGAACAGAGCGCTGTTATCTTTCCTGAAACGGCTGCACTCTGCATAAAATGTGGCTAAGTGGGCTTTAGGGTTGCCAGTTCCATCAAATTTGAGAAACTTGCGAGGAAGGTTCTCCAGGTTATCGTCCCCATCTAGACCATCATAAAAATCTTCGCCGGTGTAGGTCTGCTTGCCCTTACCCTTGGCTTGAATGTCCTTGATTGCTCGACTCATTTCCTTTATCTGCTTGCTCATCAGGTCTTCTGCTGGAGTCCCAGACTTGGGCTTATTGACGGATTCAGGCTCTTCCGCAACTATCTTTACAGACTGTCTCAGAGGATTCTGTTTAGAGGCAATCTGCTCTTCCTCTTCCGATTCTTCCTCGACTGACTCTGATTCATCAGAAGTAGTGTCTGGCTGTACCTTTTTCCTGATGATTCTGACTTGCTTTTTTACAGGCTTCTTCTTTAGCTTGCTTTTAGGAACTGCCTCTTTCAGCTTGGCCTCGGCTTGTTCCGACATCATCCTTGCCATCATCTTTTGGAACATATCATACATAGCGGGGTCGATGTCGTCTTTCCTGTTCTGACTCTGTCCCCTGACTGATTTAGGAGAGCTCATCTCTTCCGCCTCACTGTCGCTGAGTTAAGGAACTGTTTCTTTTCCCGCTCTTGTCGTGACCATTTTCGGATATCAGTGATCTCTCTCTGTGGAGGAAAGAGGAGGTTTTTAGACCAGAGAAACTTTTTGGAGAAGTTTTGACAAAAGGAAGGATTTAGTTTTGAAATCTAAAAATTGTATCCCATTACTAGGGATCGAGTCGCCACAAAATTTGTGACAATTGCGTTGTTTACTCTACGAGGGGGAGTAACCAACTAAAAACATGAGGAAAGATGTTTTAAAAAGGATATTTCTTGATGAAAAGAGATTTTATTTATGAAAATATAAACAAGAATATAAAATCAGAAGAAAAAATAAGAGAAAAAGACAAAATTTGAGAATAAATGGTAAAGATTTAAAATTTTGAAGAACTTGCAGGCAGGATCAGAAGAATTTTTTTGAAGAATTTTTAGAAGAAGAAGGAGAAAAGGATAAAGAAAAATACACCTGGGTTTTAAAAATAAAGAGGACATTTTGAAACATATACCCAGGGTTTTGGAAAATATAAGGAAGATATAAAATATCACACCATCACAGATATACAAACAAGGATACACAAACAGCACTCCTAAAGCTGACTCTATATGCAATATTTGAAATGGCTTGTAGGACCTTAATCCTAACTCTAAGATTTATATCATCTGTTTCCAATCAAGGTACACCGATATACTCAAGCCGAAGCTCGAAGCACGTGGCATATAAAGTATTTACTCCGGTTCTAAGGTAAAGGCTTCCCAACATCCTTGAGCACCTACCGATATACCTCAGACTATGGCCCTTAGGTACGTGGTAGGGGGGCGTGAACCCAAATAAGTGGTTCAGTTGTGAGGCTCTCTCCCGAACTATGGTTCAGTGAGACAGCCCAGCAACGTGAAGACCGGGATAATATAGGTAGAGATGTTTTCAAAATATGATCAACATGCAAATAAAACCAGAAGGCTCTAATGCAAGTCCTAAAGAGATAGATTTAAATGAAAAAAAGCATACACTTGCATACATTGTCTGCATTCAATCCCTAAAATTGAGGAGAGTTGTATTTAAGGCCTAAATCTAATGTGAACATGGATATAATCTCCTCAATATGGTCCTACCAAACCATACTTAGATCCTATATGCAATGATGTCAGCTTTAGGACAAAGTCTAGGCTCCTAAGGTTTGCATGAAAATATAGCTGACATATGTTAGAATAAAGACTTAGATTATATAAAAGCAAAGCAAAGGCATAATTCGACCAGACGGAGACGAGTCCCATCTCGGTCGCCAAAACTGTGATCATCGCAAAATTTTTCCTATTCTCTTGTGGTTTCTCTCTCTTCCTTCTCTTTTCCTTTTCTAACCTCTATTTCCCTCCTTTTTGAAGGGAGAAGAATAAAAGAAAGAAAAGAAAGAGAGAAGAGAAAAGAAAGAAAGAGAGAAAGAAGAATAACTATTTTGTGTGGTTTCACTTGACCTTAATTTGAAAAGAATTTAGAAATTTAACTCGCCTCCGTTTTTGAAAATATTGCGGGAAAAATGGAGAGACGGGATTCGCTCGTCAGTACGAGGTTCGACCGTTCCTGGCGCCTTTACCAGGGGTAATCGAACCAAGGATCGAATCTATGCCTTTTTGCTTTGCCTAAATATTATCTAAAAATTTATTCTAACTCTAAATGCATAAAGAATCATGCTTGTGCTATGCAAAGATGTATGCTTCTTTTGAAGGATGTTTTTGAAAATCTCTAAGTTTTTCTGAGATAGACTTGATAATAGAATAAAGAAATGATTTCTAAATAATTGAATTTAACTTAGAACTTGAGATAGATCAGAGAAGTTCTAAGTCTTTGAAGTAATTTAGAGTTGGAAGAATAAATCTTGATTTTGAGAAAGAATGATTTGAAGTTTTTGAAAATGAAAGTCTCAAAGTCGGAAAGGGGACTTTGAATTTTGAACTTGAATTTAGGAAAGGAAAATGAATACTTGAGATGGAATTGAATTTAGATTTTGAAGTTTGAAATTTGGAATGAACTGAGAAAATCAAATGGTATTTAAGAATAAAAATGGATTTAAGAGATTCAGATTAGATCCGAAAATGGAATTGAAATCTAGAATTGGAATTGGATTCTGGATACTAAACAGAATGGGATCCGAGATTTGGAATCCAAGATGGACTTGGGTTCTGGATCCTAAAATGGATTTGGATATGAAGTCTGAGATCCAAAATGTGAAATTGGTTCTGGATCCTAAGATGGAATTGGATATGAAGTCTGTGATCTAATGTAGAGTTGGATTCCAGATCTAGAATGGAGTGGATCTGAAATCTGAGATCCAAATGTAGAGTTGGGCTCTGGATCCTAAAAAATGGAATTGGATCTGGAGTCTGAAATCCAATGTAAAGTTGGATTCTGGATCCTAAAGCGTAATTGGATCTGTAGTCTGAGATCCGATAAATGTTGAATCCTGGATCCTAGAATGGGTTTTGGATCTGAAGTCTGAGATCCGATAAATGTTGAATCCAGGATCCTAGGATGGGTTTTGGATCTGAATTTGAGATCCAAAAAGTAGGGATTTATGCTTGGAAATCTAGATCCAAGTTGGATTTCGGATCTAACTTTGGATTTGGAATTTCAAAATTTGATTTGAGAATTTTGAACTTGGAATATGAATTTCAAAGTCAATTTGGACTTTGAATTTGAAGTTTTGAATCTGGAATTTAGAAGATGAATCAAGAATTTCTAAGTTTGAATTGAATTTGGAAAAATGAATTTTAGAAATTGAATCTTGAATATACAGATGAATTTCAAAGTTAAATTGTACTTTGAATTTGAGATAGAATTTGGAATTTGAAATACAAGATGATTCTGAAGTTTCAAAGTCAAATGGGACCTTGAAATTGAATTCTTGAATCCTTTTGAGGAATAGAGTTGAATTTGAATTTATGAATAGGATTTGACATGAGAAATGAAGGAAAGAATTACTTGGATTTATGAAAAAGAATTTTGAAAATATGATGCAACTCTATCCTAAATGATGAATGAATTTAAAGAATTTGAAATTGGATTTTTGAAAAGTTATTTCATTCTTTAAATGAATTAAAACAAGATTGAAAATATAATACATCCTTGACTATGGTCATTGAATGTATTATATGTTAATCTATATTTAAATTCAAAAGAAGAATAAAATACATTTTAGTGCTTTTATAGAATTTAAAATAAAATTAACTCTCAATATACCCTGACTATGGCCATTGGTATATATTTTGGGTTAATTTTAAGTTAAATTCTGATAAAAGAGTAAAATATTTTTAGGAAAAATATGATGAATTTTGAAAATGGATCCAGTGTGGATCCAATGTTATTTTGTAAAAGATAAAAATGCTAAGTTTTGTCCACACCCTGACTATGGCCATTGATGTGGATCATCGACTTAACATCCATTACCTCTTACGAAATGGTGCACGTGCCATTCGTGTTTCACCATTGTGAGATTTTGAGAAAAAATGGTAAGAGCATGATAACAAGCAATTTATGACATTTATAATGTTCATTCATTCTATCTAATACAAGAAAATGTAAATTCTCATTAAGATCTACATATTATAACCCATAAAATTTGAATTTACAATTCCACATAGTGATATTCTCTACATATTCCCTGCAAAAACACTTGGTTAGTATGAAGAATAGAGGAAAAACTGCACATGTCATATAGAGGTTAGTGGAAAAATGCCAAGATATACATGGGGAAAAAGATGGGAAATGATATATATATATACTTATATATTCATGCATATATATATATATATATGTATATCCATATAGATAGGTATATATATATATATATATATATATATATATATATATATATATATATATATATATATATATATATATATATATATATATATATATATATATAGGGCATATACTATGGCTTATGAAATATGAGATGTGGTAAAGAGGCTGTAGTCTGCATAGTAAAGAGATGTGCTGAATGCAAAACAAAGAATAAAGAGCAGGAAGTATGAATGCAAGACAGGAAAATATGAATGTAGAACAAAGGAGACAATAGTTAGAATTCTTAATTGGATCTGAATCACTTAGGTGATCTGCCCTAAGAAGAGTTACACTATCTGATGATGTGCAGTGTTAAGATGGGGCTAGTCAATATGACAGCAGGGGTCATTTTACAGGAGATCATGACAGACATAATGATAGGCATTGACAAGCGCTAAAAAAAATGAAGCGATGGTGATAAACATGCTGGAGAACAACATTATTTTACAGAAAAAAAATGTGAGTCCCTACCGAGCTGGGGGATGATGTGTCGAAGTGATGCATACTTCTAAGAATAAATTCATAATGACATACATGTATTAGATGCAGGAATAGGAATGTACAAATGCAAGGAGTTCAACCTTCTGTGCATGAGAATCAACATTTCTATCATTTTAACACAAAGCAATACCCAAGAAACATGAAGTATCCAATATGTTCACATTGACAACTTGGCAGTTGCAATTTGTCATTGCTGTAACAGGGGTGTCAATCGCTGCATCCATCGCCTGAATTCTTGGATCAGCACTTAACTTGGCTGTTGTAGGTAAATGCAGGGAGTGAGTGGAGATGTGCACAGTGCATATAGCTTATAATTGATGTAAAATACAAATGATATGAGGTCTGCTACTAAAAAGAAACATAAGTTGTCTATGCTAAAATTGGATTTGAAAAGGATATGATGATGACATATGTAAGTGTAACTATGTTTTAATTCCTAATGGCCATGATATATCAAATAACCAATGCAACAAAAATCATCAAAACAAACATCAAATTTGGCAATTTTGAGTTACATACCTGTTAATTGAAAAGCTCGAAACCTCTAGATCTTACAAGACCCTCTTGCAAACATACCAGCAGCTTGATTTTCGCGATTTTGCCTAGGATATTGTAGAAACAAAATCACCAGTTTGAGCGATTTACTGCAAAGGCATATGTTCCCCACTTTGCAACGAAGTTAGCAGTGCCTTCTCCTCAAACAGGCAAAATGATCTAATTTTTGGAGTCTGTTACATGTCCCAAATATTATTCCAATTGGGATTGAAGCATCAATATTTCAAGGGCCATCAAGAGGATCAGTCGCCACCACATAAGGGCCGTCACTAGTTTAAATGGGGAACATCATATTTCTCGGATGTCATGATCGCAACTTTACCAGAGCTCCGGAGAAAGGACAAGATTATATCATTCTATTATGAATCAATCACAGAAAATATCGATATAAATCCCGATTCACATAGCAGACACAAAATGTTCTGTAATGAAGGGTTGCCAAAGACATTTGCTGCAGAAAGAGACGCTATTTCCATTTGGCATTAATATGATCAACCTTGCTGCTTTGCGGGCCTTACTGCTCTCGACCAAGTATCTGAAACTATCAAAGTAAGCTGCATTTTGATTAGAAAAATATTATGATGTACATAAGTCGCTGGCCAATACAAGATCATTTTAAAACACCTATCACTGCATCTTGCTGAAACAAACCAAACCTGAGGATTCTTCGTAACTCCAGAGCAATTGTCCCAGGGTTAAAATGATTCAAATAGCGGGCCTGCAAGCTTTTTACATGTTTTCGATGAACAGGAGAGAATTCCATCATTTAAAGTCTTCTTTAATGAATTTCTCTCATTTTATAATTCCAGCTCATACCCAATATAGATCCACATCACTTACAATGTATTCAACTGGAAGTATCCTTAAATCCTATTCAATACCATGAGTTGTTAAGTCAGGCAATGCTAATTCAGAGTATGGATCCTGGAGAGAGATTGCTCCCCTGCTTTCTATCTGAGTGATGTACACTTGTAGAGTATGCTTCTGATCCCCAAAGGGGGAATCGATAAATCATGCAAATGATCTGAATACAGATGTATGACAATAGATTCTAAGGTAAATGAAAACACAGTGGGGGTCTGGAACACCAATATGAGCTAACACAAGGGATGAGACATAAATGATGAGAGATGTGATGCCGAATCTGGGCACATGAGATGAACAAAACATAATTGAGAAATCAATCAAACCTAATTTAAGGTAGAAAACTAAGATATGAACAAGGAACCATAATGCAATGAACAATCCACACATCAAAAGCAGAAATACCGGATGGGGGTGATGCTGCTGTGCTAAAATTGAGAAAATTTGAAATGGATGGGTTGTATTTATTATTATTATTATTTTTTTTACCATCATGGGCAGAAGATGGTATGATCTATGAGGATAAAGAGGTAACTCAAGAAAACAAAGTAAACTAGAATGTAAACGATATAACATACAATATGAAACAAAAGATCAAGCATCATGGAATCAAAAGGGGAATCATGTCGAATGCCATGAGCAATTTACGCAACGTGAAGCAGAAACATAATCCAGAAAAATGAAATTCGGAAATGGAACTACTAAGTGCTATTAAAATTAGAAATCAAATGCAACAGAGGATTAGATATAGAACCTAAAATCAGAGCAGAGAAAGGGCTATAAGTACGAGGAATCTGTAAAGCAGAATGTAACAACTCATGCCTTCATAAGAAAAATAGGTTAAAAATGTCAAAGGAAAGGGGGGGTTTAGCAAAGCCTCTGGATCATTGTTGGACATCATATGACTCATTGGTAAAATGGTAATCAATACCCGATTATACCTTGTCTGAATGTCAAGAACAAATCACTACCAGAAGGTCTTATAGAAAATCAGCTAAAAGAGAGATTGAAATTCAGGTAAATTGCAGGGAAACGTTGAACCCAATAAAAGCAATCTACAGAGCAAACAGAGGAATGAAGGCGATAATATGAAAGAAGTGTCAGAATCAAGAAATTCCGTTTAGTATTGCACGGGGGGAGGAGTCGATGATGCTAACAGCAACCCGACTTCCCCAAAGGTGCATTAATGGAGTTTTTTTTTATACAAAAAAAAAATGGAAAAAAAAAACAACAGAGGAACTTCAGAGATGGAAGAATGCTCATTGAAATGCTGCAGAGATTCTGGATGGATTGAGTCCTTTCTTTTAGCGGAAGTCGTCTGCTACTGATGAGGCAGAGAAGTTTGCTTGCAAAGATCTTGGAAGAGGGGTTTACCGAAGCATTGCAGGGATGATCGGGCTTTCTGTTGATTAGTGGATATTGGAAGGAGAGGGGAAAAAGGAGAAAGGGAAAAGAGGAGCGATGTAGGGAGTAGAATACGGATGGAGAGGGGGTAAGAAGCGATCGAGAGTGAAGAAACAATGGAGAGGTGAAGAAGCGGTCTTGAGCCTTTCCCCTTCGTGCCTCTTTTAAAGAGGAAGAAGAAGCTTCGGGAGGATCCGATTTGTTGGAAATCGATGGCGGAGGATGAAGGTGGTTGGCGATGAAGGGAGATCGGGAGATGGAGGAGTAAGGTTTTGGCGAGTTTTGGTGAGAGAGGCGAGAGAAAAGCCTCAGCTCGAGAAACCCTAACTTGGTTAAAAGGGAATTTTCTCAAAATTTCCAAAAAAGGTCTTTTGAAACAAATTTTTCTAAAAAACGGGTCTTTAAAGTTATTTTCTTCATTATTTTGATTTTTTTATTCTTTTCTCGGCCCTTTTCTTGATTTTTTTTGTTTATTTTTTTGAGAGTAAAATTCTAACACCTAAGCAGTACGAGAGATAAAACTATTTTTTTGTATTTTTCTGAGAAAATATTTACAAAAGTATTTTTCTGAGAATTTCCGACCATTTCGGGGAAATTTCTTCAGAAGAATGGGTTTGGACCCAGGTTTTGAGAGAATGTTTGAGTTTTGACACTCGAGTCGAGAAATTCAATGTGATGGATCCAAACGGATGTCGAATGGACTATCCGAGCTATTTAAAGGCTATTTTTGGTATTTTCTATAATTTTGATTTAAAATTTGAACAATGAGACTCGGATTTGGATCTGGACAATGGATCCAGATCCAAAATAAATTTAAACATATGAAATGAATTTAATTTCAATAAAACTAGAGAAATGAACTGGAATTTAGATTTGAAATGACTCATTTACTCAAAAAATGAATTTTAGGGGCAAAAAGGAAATATTTAAAAATTTTGAAAAATTTGGGGTGTTCACAACCGCGCAAAATAGTTCCTCTTCTCTCCTTCTTTCTTTCTTTTCTCTTCTCTCTTTTTTTTCTTTCTTTTATTCTTCTCCCTTCAAAAAGGAGAAAAATAAGAGGTTGGAAAAGAAAAAGAGAAGGAAGAGAGAGAAACCACAAGAGAGGAAACATTTTGCGATGATCACACATCGCCAAGTTGAAGGTTGATGCAATGAAATTCTCGCCAAATCCCAAGAGAGCTGAATTTTATGTCTCAAAGAATGCAAAAAGATCATCATGGGTAAACCCCATATATCAAACTGCCACGCTACCAAGAATCCTCTTTATTTGTGTGAAATCCTTTTATCAATATCACTTCATCCACTTGCTTTTATGAAACTAAGGATATTTCCTTTCTTTTCATATCAAGGAAATGGATAGCTTTCTTGAAGAAACTCAACAACAAATTTGAATTTAATTCTTGATTCTACAGAGTTAGCCCAATTGGAGGTAATACTCTAGGTTGAAAAATGTAATATTTTTCGTGCAAAAACATGCATATTTCAATCATTTTGAATCAACTACAATTTTGTATCTTATTGGCAATATTTTTAGGCTATCCTGACATGAAGCAAGAACTTGATGCCCATTTTAATATATCCTGGCATTGTTTTATCCCTCATTAGGGCTTGATAACAAGAGTTTTCAAAGTCCTTCCCTTTTGTTTGATCTGAGCGCCTAGGCTCTCGGATCTGCACATTTCCCAATTTGTCCCCACTGTCCTGCCATAAACAATTCCCATTCAGGGTAAGGGTTAAACCTGAACTATTGTTGCAAAAGGTTATTGTTTTGAAAATCATTCAGTCTCAACAATGAGACGTCCAAGACCAATCCTTTTTCAAGCTTTAGGGAACCCCATTTTTTTTATCCTTTTGCAAACACCCCTCATATTTATTATGTTAAAACCTGAAGGTTCCATCATGGTTTCTTCTTTCGAGGATTTTGTTTCTTCCCGTTTAGGTAAGGGTTAAACCTGAACCTCATTCTGATGAGGTATTTCTTTCAGTCCCATCATGGTTTTCCCCCATTTTGACGAGGAATCCATATTTTTCATATCCATTCAGGTAAAGATTGTACCTGAGCCTCGTCTTACAAGGTATTTTTCAGAAACATCTCATCATGGTTTCCCCATTCTGACAAGGAATCCATATTTTTCATTCCCATTCAGGTAAGGGTTAAATCTGAACTTCGTTCTGACATATTTTCATCCCATCCAGGTTAAGGGCTAAACTTGAATCTTTTCAAAAAGCTTAGTTTGTCTCAGCCATGAGACTTCTTTAGAATCTCCCCTTTTCACAATTTCAGGATTATCATCCAAAAGTCCCATCACAATTTCCTCATTTCTTTTTATCCAATTATTTCATTCTCAAGGATTTCGTCTTTTACCAATGCACTCAGGATAAGATGCTAAACCTGAGAATCATTTTCACAAAACAATTTTCTATACTTAGTTCAAATTTTCTGACTGGGGCATTTTAAAATTTGGTGTATTTTCTTTGTTACTAAGCTCGGCTTTCAACCGACTTAGCAGCAAAGAGGGGCATTTGTGAACACCCCAAAATTTTCAAAATTCTAAAATCTCCCTTTTTGCCCCTAACACCCACCTGAGTCAGTTAGAAGGGAAAATTGAGTAAATTTCTAATCATCTCTCGGATTCACTTCCTTGTGAAAGATCCAAAATCCAAATTCATTTTTTTGTACTTGATTCAACCACGAATCCATATCAGATATCCAAAACTAATTTTGAGCTCAGATCTTCCATTTTTAATTTCAGACCTAAAAATCCAAAATCAATTCTTTGTATTGGCTTAGGTATTTTATCCAGATCCAATCACCATTTGGATCCATCCCTCTCATGTCTCCTCAATTCGAGATCTAAACTCGATATTTGCTCAAAAATCTCGGATCCAGGTCTGTTTTGAAAACCCAATTTCCCCTGCAATTTCAAAACTCTCCTTTTTGTAAAATCCTCAAAATTTCAAATTCAATATTTTCGTAAACTTTTCAAAAATCTCATATGGACCCCATTTCTTAAAATCCCTCGTATTCTCCTTGTATTTTAGATCATTTTTCAAAAATCGCATGAAGGAGGCCAAATTTTAGAAAAGTAAAACTGAGGGTTTTTGTTAAATCTTTATAAATGAAGCCCCCTTTTTGAAAAATTTCAAAAAATGAAGGACCACTTTTAAGAATTTTATAACGACCTCCCCCGTTATAAACCAACGCAGGGGAGGCGCCTTCTCATCCATCATATATCGATCTGCCTCTAGCAGCATCGATTTGCATTTTGCAATATGATTTTGATCTTTTCCTTGCTATATTCTGTTATTGATGGTTCATTTGATTCTCTGCATCCACTTTTCCACCTTGCATTTGCATACTAGTTCATGACACATCCTCTGCTTCTCATAGCATCTCAATTCATCTCATTTCACTAGCACCACACTTATGAATCCCAATTCTCTGATTTTATTGGATGATTGAGGAGATTTGGATTTTATTTGATGAACGTGAACATTGGAATTATACTCCATCCAGCCTCATCTCATTAACATCGCATCACTTCATTCATTCCATTTCCTTTCTCTTTGATTTTGATCATTTGCTCAAATATCATGTTAAAACTGCTGTGAACTTAATGGATTTGTTGCGCATTTGAGCAACAGAAATCATTTGCATCTAAAACTGCATTTTGCATCATAGAGCATCACGCAACACCTCACTTTCACTTGCAATGTTTCTGTGCTGCACCCATTAAGGTTGTATATCATCTGCAAGGCCTGTTTTATCCTCTACATCTTTGATTCCATCAGGTTCAATTACAGTGAATGTTGTACAAAATGTTCAGCAACAAATATATCCTGCATATCCAATACCTCCGATGGTTCCACCTCCTCATGTCACTAAGCATCCTCATATGCATTTTTTTTATGCCTCATCATTACTTCAATTTGTTTGATCGATTAGGGCATCGATCATTCTTGCATTACATTTTGACCCTGCATCAATAGATATTGCATGATCATCATCGGATTCCCCAACACTTGTGTTGGAGCATTGTCACTTGCATATTTGTGCATTTCATCACAGCATCCATTCTGTCCCCTGCATCCCTGTGCCATTTACATCTCAACGGTCTAGCATCTGCATTCAATGCATTTCGACATTGCATCAACACATGGTCAGATCCGATCTAGCATCAATTTTGATCATTAGTAGCACAATCGCCCTGCTCATATCTGTTGGTTGAAGGCGTGAGCATCAGACCAGACCTGCTGCAAAATTATGCAATGAACTCATTGCAAACCCGGTACCTAGTTCCATTCTAACATGAGATCGTGTTTAAAGGGACAAGCCTCCATCAACCGCCTTCCTCAACAAGAGAGCACTGGTTCTACTTTGTGAAGTATGAATCCTGATTTATTCAAGGGACCTAAAGAAAGGAGTTCTTGGTGGAGTTATATTTGGTTGCAAGAAACATATGATGAAAGAGTATCTCTCTAAGCAGCTTTTTGGTTTACCATCATCTCATTTCTCATATGACAGGAACATTCAAACAAGACTCCCTTTGTTCTTATTCAATTATGGTGACAGAAGTTTGTATGGCATTTATGAGGCGGTAAGCTCCGGGCAGATGAACATTGATCCATATGCTTGGACTAATGATGTTTTAGAAAAGACAAAATACCCTGTTCAGGTTCGGATATGTGTATGATATGAATGTCATCCAATTTCAGAAAATCAATTCAGGAACATTTTGAATGAAAGTTATTGCTCTCCCACACAAATTTGTTTTGAATTAGACCATGCTCAGGTTGATGCTTTGATTTTGTTATTTATGAAATATGCAACAAGAAGGAGCATTCTTCCTACTATTTTGCCTAGGAATACATATCAGTGGACAAATGATTGGAAATATAACACCAGTCTTGGCGATAAGCCGAATCCTAAGTTGACTACAATAAATGTGGTGGTAGTGTCATCATTCAGTAAGGTTGAAGAGACAAGTTCTGGTTGGAAAAACTGGATGAGTAATGAATGGAGCTGCTCTGATAATTTATATGAGTGTGATTCAAAACATCATGTCTCAGTGTATGACTTATTTGCTGATAATTGTGCTAGCATCAAGTCTAGTTCTGTAAACGCAAGATGTTCAAACAATGAAAAGCAAGCACAACATCATAGTGTGAACACCCTAATTTTTTTAAAAAAAATATAAAAATTCCCTTTTTGCCCCTGGCCCCCATTTCTAAATAATTGAGTCAGTTTTAATCAAAATTCTAGTTTATTTCTCGGATTTTACTGAAATCAAATCCATTTTCTATATCTGACTCAATTTCGAATCCAGATCCAGTGTCAAAATCCAATTCTGAGCCCTGCTATCCAATTTTCAAATCAAAATTATAAAAATACCAAAAATAGTTTTTGAATGGCTCAGACAGTTCATCCAGTATCCATTTGGATCCAATATTCTGTATTTCTCGATTCGAGATCTAAAACTTGAATATTTTCTCAAAACTCTGGATCCAAAAGAAATTTCTAAAGAAATTTCTAAAGAATAGCCCTGAATTTTCAGAAAACCCTTCTTTTATAAATATTTTTAAATTTTACAAAAATAGTTTAAGATCCCTTATTTTTCCCATAGTTTTAGAGTTTCTATTTCAAAAACACAAAAAGATATATAAAATACTAAGAAAAGAACAAAAAAAATAAAAATAGAAAATAAAATACAAAAGAATAGGTTTTAGAAACCCCTTTTTGAAAGTTGTTTTTTGCTAAAAATCTCCTTTGAGAAAACTTTTGAAAGGAGACATTCTTTTAAAAATTTTTAAAATCTCCTAAACCTGATTTGCAAAATTCCTAACGGTCTCTCGCTCTAAAGAGAGACCGTAAAGGGAGGTCGAGATCATCCATTCCTATCCAGAAGGCATCTCGCACTCCTCCCCTTCTCTCGATTGATCGCCCCTCTCTCGATCCATCTCTCCTCTCCCCTACAATCGCCTGAAGGAGAGTAATCCCATGACAGTTAGAGGTAAATTACTCATCTCCTTCCCTTTCCTTTCGTATTGATTATCTCTTTTGCTGCATTACCACATTCCTTTCTAAGCCTCCTTCCCCTTTTTATTTTTGATTTTCTGTAGAAATTTGATCTTATCGCTTTAATTTTTACCTTTTCTCATTTTTGTTTCATCAAGAAGCATCAGTGGTAGGGTCGACCTGCATATAGCTGGATCAACTCACCCCTTGCAACAGTAACAGAATCCCCGATTTCAATATCTTCTCCCTCCCTTTTTATCTTTTACTCATGAATTTCTTGATTTTCATAGATTTTAGCACATTTTCCCTATTTTCGCTTTCGTTCATATGTATCTTCTTAGCTGCATTTTACTATCTGATGTTTATTTTAATTTCAGTTCACGATGGATTTTCGGTTTCATTTAGTATATTTTACATGCTGGTGACTGGCGATACCTCGCAATGGCATCGCCTATTCATCTGAGTTTGAATTTCAATTTATATCTGAGTTTAATTTACTTTCCCCTCTTTAGTTTCGACTTCCCTTTGATTTCTTTTTTTATTTCTGTATAATCTGCCATAAGTTTATTCTCTGCCTTTTTACTTCATCGGCATTAGCTTAGCTTTCACCCCTCTTTCCTTGTTTTTCTTTATTTTCTTGAGTTTTCCCTACACAATAAGTCTCACGTGTGGTGTCGATCTGCATATAGCAGTATCGGTTTCACATAGAGCAACAATAATGGAATCATTGTACTCCAACAGTTTATTCTCATGTTTCTGCAATTTATTTGTTTAAACTCCTTCGGTTTATGGAAGTTCAAATAGTTGTTCATACTCTTCCGATCCAGTACTCCTTTTGTAGTTCATCATAAGCCAATCGTCACATTGCCTGCGATTTTTTTTTGCTTTTCTTCTTTTGTTTTATTGGTGATTTTGGTTCATATAATCCTAATATGCATTCATTTGATACTTCTTTTCTGTTCTCTTTCTTCAACAATCGGTTTGTATTTTGATCATCTGTTGATAGTCAAATTTTGATTTATTTTGATTACTTGTTGATTATTGAATTTCCATTTTCATTTGGATGACCAGTCGATCTGGATGGTCACAGAGGCCTTGACCTCCTGTTTTAACTCTTACTCGGCATTTTAAATTTATGTTTTGTTTCCTGTTTTAGTTTGCATTAGATTATCCCCTCTAATTACACCTTACAATTTACTGTATTTCCTCCATTTAGCTACCTTCTGTTTCATTAAATTTTCATAATGTTTGATATCTTTTCTGGTGTGATTTACTGTTTCATATCATTTGGATTTTCTGTTGCTTATTTGTGTATCATCTCACATTCCATCTCATTCATCTGTGGCATGATAATCTTTTAGCAGCATCTCTGTTTTATTTATATCCTCAAATTTTTCTCCACTATTGGTACCTTGTTTCTTTTGCCATTCATCATCACATTGCCGCTGTTAAAATAGTTTAACTAGTTTTGTTTTTTATCAGCATTTCCATACATAACATTTATCTTCCGTTTCAACTTGGTTTTTGCACAACAGTTCAAATCCCCCATTAGATGCATCCCCCATATACCTCTTGCATGTTCATTACTGTTAGTGCGTTGTCCCCCCCTTCTTTTTTTTTTTTATTATGAGTGATTGATTGAAGTGGGCATTGATTAGTCATGTTCAATCTATTGCTAGAAAAGGCTTTCATGTCGCTGCACATGGTGCTTTACATCGTGGGACAGCCAATATGAATGTCCTAGTAGCGTTTGGCATTTCAGCTTCTTATTTCTACTCGGCTTATACACTGTTGTATGGTGTATTGATTCTGGTCTCTAACATATGTTGAGACAAGTGCCACGTTGATAACATTGGTGTTGTGGGGAAAATACTTGGGAGTTGTTGTGAAAGGAAAAGCATCAGATGCTATCAAGAAGCTTGTGGAACTTGCTCCAATAACTACATTGTTGCTCACTATGGATTTTGAAGGAAAGTGCACTGGAGAACGTGAAATTGACTCTTGACTCATTCAGCCTGGTGATGTCTTAAAAGTTCTTTCTGTTTCTAAAAAGTTCCTGTTGATGGTGTGGCCTTGTGGGGCTCCAGTTATGTAAAAGAGAATATGGTTACTGGTGAGTTTGAACCTGTTCTAGAGGAGTTCAATCCTTCAGTCATAGGAGATATTATTAAATTACATAGGACACTTCACATTAAAGCCACCAAAATGGGGTCCAATATTGTGCTGAATCATATCATATCTTTGGTAGCAACGACTCAAATGTCAAAGACACCTATTCAGAAATTTGCAGACTTTCTCGATAGTATCTTCGTTCCAACTGTTGCTACCATGTCATTGTTGACACATTTTTTTAGGGCTGGTATCTCTGTGGCACCATATGAGCATACCCAGCCACGTGGTTGCCTCCAAATAGCATTTATTTTTTGTTTGTTTTTATGTTTGCAATATCTGTTATGGTAATTGTTTGTCCCCCGTGCACCTGGATTGCCTACACCAACTACGGTCATGGTTGTGACTGGTGTTGGGGCTGATCATGAAATCCTTATAACAGATAGAGATGCTCTGAGAAGGGCTCAATAGGCTCACTATGTGGTACTTGGTAGAACTGGGACACTTACGCTGGGCAAGCCTGCAGTTACATTAGTTGGGGGTGTTTAATGATATGGACCTGGGAGACTTTTGAAATTAGTTGCTTCAGCTGAGGCTAACATTGAGCATCCATTAGCAAGGGAAATCATCGAGTATGCACACCATTTTCACTCCACATTGCACATCCCCTAGCCTCACTTGTTGCACTCTCATTGCAGCCTCATTACATCATTTTCACAACACCTTCACTCAACATCCATTATCACTCTGTAATACACCTTTAGTACTATTATATTGCCATATACTCTGCTGCACCACTGCACGACACCATCTTATACCCCTTTATCATTTGTTGCAATTGCAGCCACATTACATTACATCATAAACCCTGTAGCTCCTTCTATCCCACTACTGTAATACCTTGCTATATGTCCACTATTCACTCTCACCCATGCACACTTTACCAGAGCATTATGCTGCATCTACATACATTCCAACATGTTTTCTGCATCTACTCTATAAATATGTTCATTGGCTTATTTATCATAGTATTTTATAATTTGGTTATCTACTGTACTTGCCTTTACCACCTGTGTTTTGCTTTATTTCCTTGCAGCGGCATCTGTCCATCATTTGCATGTCATTAGTAGTATGTTTCGGCCCTCCATTTCAGCAATTGGTGTCACATCACTGTTATCATCGCAAAAAAATTTCCCCTCCCTTGCGAGAGAGAAACGAATTTCGCGAGTCAAACTCGACCAAAGTTTTGAAAATGGTTTTTGAAAATTAACTCGCCTCCATTTTGAAAAATTGTGGGAAAATTCCTTGGAATGGGATCCGCCTGTCGGCACGAGGTTTAACCGTTCCTGGCGCCTTTATCAGGGGTAATTGAACCAATGATCAATTACGTGCTTTAACTTGACTCAAATATCTAAATGATGCTCTATTTTTCCTAGAATGCACAAAGAATCAGGCTTGTGCTATGAAATTTTGAAAAAATGCAAGTTTGAGAAAATATGATGTTTGCTTTGGAAAATTGAAATATGCTTGAAAATTGATTGAAAAAGTACTTGAAAATTGAATTCCTGGCAAAATCATTGAATTTCATTGGAAATCAGAAAGTGGATTGGAAAATGAATTCTCAGGAAAACTTGAACTTTGGAAAATCGATTTTGAGATTTGGAATTTGTTTTTCTAAGAGAAAGGATTTGAGAATTCTGAGAAAATCTAAGAAATTCATTGGGAAAGGACTTTTGAAATGGAAAATGAATTCTCAAGAAAACTGGAAAATCTGAGAAGATGGATTTCTGAAAACTTGGGATTTTGAAATTTGAGAATTTTAAATCATAGGAAAATCTTGATTTGAACTTGGGAAATGCTTTGAAATGTCATTTGAAAACTTGGGATTTTGAGAAAATCAGATCCTGAGAAAGACTTGGAAATTCTTGAGAAAACTATTTTTTTTTTAAATTGAAATTGGAAAATGAATTTGAAAACAATGAAATTTGAATAATATGAATGAATGAATATGAATTTGAAAAGGGAATTTCATTGAGGAATTGAGAAATCCTTTTGAAGTTTTGAAAAATGTAGTGCATTTTTGAAGTTAGCCTAAGTGTGTAGGCTGAATGTGGCTAATATGAAGATCATAAATCTTGGTTTTCTTCGTATTATGACTATGGCCATAAATACGAATCCCACCGAGTTTATAAACTCTATAAGAGCTTGTGCACGTGCCATTCGTGTAAACCATAGTTGATTTGAAATAAATGTGCATGAATCATACATCAAATATCGAAATTTGCATAAATTAAACTATATGCAATGCAGCCCTATTCTAAGCAGAAAAGTAACTCTTATTCCAAATTATTACATTTGAGGTTACATTGAATTAAAATAAAAAAAAATAAAAGCTAAGTCTTCTTCTTGAATGTTCCTGCAAAACTAGAAAACAAGGTTAGCACAAAAATATAGGTTTTTCTGAATTTATCCGAAAATATGGGAAATTATCGGATATTATTCAGATATAAACCCAAAATCATACCCCCTTTGATATAAACATGATAAATAATGAATAAATTTTAAAAATAAACTTGAAAATTCGAAATTGGGGTCAAAATGACTAAAATGCCCCTGATGACCTTGAAATCAGGGTTTTCTGAAAGAAATTTTATAAATTTTGAAAATCAAATGAAATAAAGCAAATACAATATGATGAAATATGATGATATTCATGAAATTTTATGGAATTAGAAATTGAAATTTCGAAATTATGGTCAAAATGACCAAAATACCCCCGACAACAAGACTATGGCCTTGAAATCAGGGTTTTCTAAAATAAATTTTGCAAAAATGGAAAATGTGAAATGCCAATGACATTGAAATTAACCCTAATATGATTCTACATGCTCATGTACATGATAAAAACCCTAAAATGGCGAAAATATCAAAAAATATCGAATTTAACCTGATTTTCGCTTCTGAATTTAAAGATAAACTAACACATGGAGCAAATGAACTTGGAATTAAACCAAATTTGGCATGAACACCTAAAATAACCCTAAAAACAGAATGGAGCTCGAAAATCTATTTTTTTGTATTTTTAAACATAGAATTTCAAATAAAAATCCTAAATTTTGTGATTTTTGCCTAAAATGTTGATTCTAAAGGAAATTTAGGATATCAAACTTCCATAAAATTTTCCCAAATTTTATGGGGTGATAGATGACAGTAAGTCAAGGATTTTTTTCTTTTACACTTTCTGGTTTTGACCTATGGTCGGAGCTGTACCACTCCGGAAAGTTGGATCGAAATCCGGCGACTCTAGGATTTAGGAGAAACAGACAGGTTTCAGTAGAAAACATGGGAAAAATGACAGACAGATGGGAAAAAGGCTGAAATTGTGGGAAAATGTCTCTGACAAACATAGGAAGATTTGATCTTTTGACACCATTGGGATTTGTGTTATGGTTTGGAAAAGGCCATACTGTTATCAGAGACCTAAATCTCTAAGGTTTCTGGACATTGGAATCTGTTAGACAAAAAGAGAAAATCCGAGAAAAATAATTAAGCAGATCCAAAAATTCCCAAATTTTGGGAAATGACAGAAAATTACGTTAGGAACAACTTTGATGTTGAACGTATTTGCAGAAAGGTTACATATTGGATGGACTCGGTGCATTAGATTTTGTCTATACCCTGACAAAAGAAAATCAATATTTTCCCAGAGGTCTGAGAAATCCAATTTTTTACAGAGGTCAAAACTGCTTGGAAAAACCTAAAAATTTCAGATCATTAGTATATTCAATCATGAATCCACTGTGATTTTTTTAAGACAATTCGAATCTCCCAAGAGGGTGGTGATGGAGGTTCTTGTCTGCAAAAACTGGACTTGAAATTTCGGGAGTATGGAAAACCCAATTTATGTTTTGATTTTTAAAATGGGGTTAAAGAACTCAAATTGATTTGGGTTTTTGACAGGAAATCAAGGATAAATGAAATCACTCACAAACAATTTTTTTAACATTTATTGACAAATAATTAGACCTAAAATAATGACTAGAATTGTGTATAAAATCAAAACCTACAAACTAAAGCAAAGTACTTATAAAACAATGAAATTATCTTAATAAAACATCTAAAATGCATATTTAACCACGAAAATAAAATAAATGCAGGGAGGTACGAATCATATGTTATTTCTTTGGCTATGAGAAGGGAATATCCGGTCCATTGATTGGACGGATCCTTTTCTTTCAATAGCAAATGTACGATATATACATATATATAAATGAAAACAAACATGTAGTATAGAATAAAGATCTTGATGTAATCGGGAATCTCACCTTGGGAGGGGTCTGCTAGGGTGTCACCAAGGAGGGGCTGTGCTGTGGAGATGGTCTGCCTTGGCGAGTTGGAGTTACCGTGGTGGAGGAGAATGAGTTGATGATGCACCGGCTGGTATGCTGCTGAAGGAGGCTGCAACTGGATGTGGCTGCACTTAGTGAAGGTGGAAGATGGCTGCAATGAGGTGGCTGAAGAGAAGTTGATGGCTGCCAAAAAGCTGTGGCAGCAATGGAGGTGTGGCTGGAATAATAGCTTGCGGTGGTGCTAAGTGAGAGGAGTGGCTGCTGAGTGAGAGGAGTGGCTGCTGGCTGGTGCTCCCCTCTGGTGGCTGCTGCCTTGGCTGGAATAAGATGGAGGGTTGCCTTGGATAGAAGAATATGACCTTCATGTGGCTGGAATGGTTGTTGAAGATTTGCTGCAACTTGATGAGGTAGATGCTTCAACGTTAAAGGAGAAGAGCTGCTATGTTGTGGAGATGCAATGGCTGGGACATGTTGGCTGGGTATGCAAGAGAGAGAGAGAGAGAGAGAGAGAGAGAGAGAGAGAGAGAGAGAGAGAGATGGGAAGAGGTAGCCGTAGGTTTTTTTTTTTTGGGGGGGGTTTTAAACTTAGGTTTTAATTGGGCTCCTACCTAGGGTTTTATGAGTCAATGAAAAAAGGAGAGACCCCTTTACGTGAATGGCTGGGCAAGAGGGAAAAGAAGGGAGGAAGGAAGGGAAGAAGGAAAGAAGAGGAAGAAGAAAAGGAGGAAAAAGAAAGAAAAGGGAAAAAGAAAGGAAAGAAAGAAAAGGAGGGAAAAAGGAAAAGGGAAAGAAAAATGAGGGAAAAAATGGAAAGTGGGGTTGGAGGCTTGGGCGACCACCTTGTGGGTCCCACCTCTCTAAAATGCAAAATAAAAAAAGAAAAAAAATGAACAAATAAAAGAAAATTGAAGGGAATAAAAGAATATTTTTTTTAATAAAATAGAAATGTAAATGAGTGGGCCATCTCAGAGCGGGTCCAAATTCTACTTTTGAAATTTATTTTGATGATTAGAGGGGTAAAATAGTCTTTTCAGAAAATTTCCACACGAAACGAGCTATTTTTGGCAGTTTTTGAAACGAGCTCGAATTTTGAAGTTCAATATCCCGTTGCGAAGCAAATCCAGTATAAAATTTAAAAATTTGTTTTTGAAAGAAATCCAGATTGTTTTTCTCAAGAAAATACTTCCAAATTTATTTCCAGACGAAAAGAGCTATTTTTGGCAGTTTTTGAAACGAGCTCGGATTTTAAAGTTCAATACCTCGTTGCGAAGCAAATCCAGTATAGAATTTGAAAATTTAACTTTGAAAGAAATCCATATTGTTTTTCTCGAGAAAATATTTCCAAATTTAGAATTCTGGGGGTAAAAATGTCAATTTTGAAAACCCAGGATTTGAAATTGATTTCTGAAAACTTTTAAAACTCAATCTGGATTGAAATTAATAAAACTGGAGTTTTGGACTTCGAAAATGGAATAAAATGTGATGAAATGTTATGGAATGCTGAGAAATGATATGAAATGATGAGAAATGACATAAAATGCTATGAAAAATGCTAACCCTGAATGAAGAATTTTGGATGTTAGACCCCGATTGACACTTGTACCAGTTCAAAAAGTGTTAAAATTGACAAAATTTGCAAAAATGGTTAAAGAAATGATTTTCGAGCTCTTCCAAGCTAGAGTGACACTGGAAATTAGGGTTTGAGCTGGATTAAACTTTAATGAACTGGATTGAGCTGGGTTTAGAGTTTTAGAACTCAAATGAACTGACAATGACACTGACTCAATTGACCTTTCCGGCTGAATTTTCAAGAAAAGCTGCCATTTTTAAAGAAATGATACGGAATGGTCATTGGAGCAAAGTGAATTACGAACCTGAGCTGGCTTTGAGCTAAAACAAAGGTCAGTAATACTGAGATGAACTAAAATCAAGGCTCAAACACTAGCTCAACTGACTGAACTCGGCTCAATTTCAGCTGAAAGAGCTGAAATGAACTAAAATGTTGAGAAACTCTGTTTTGATGTCACATAATATGATACACAATCTTATTTGATTTCATATGATATGATAATATGTCTTCTTGAAAAATGTTATATAATGACTGGATATGTTTTGCCATATATCTAACGAGTATTTGATGCAAGGATATCTCACTAAAAAAGGATGGAGACCTCTTGTTCAAGTACAACTATGATGCAATCATACTCCTTGAAGAAAAAGCTTGTTGAGCTATGCACTCCTAAAGACCATCTAAAAGAGATCGACTTCCTCAAGTTGAAGATTTTTTCTTCTTTAGAGTCATTTGTAACAGAACCTTCAGAAGGATGCATATTGCATATTACATACTCACTCATAAAAGCTATTTCATAAAAGTATACGATAGTTTCAAAAAGCTCCTTTTTGAAAACAAATAATTGTACCTTCTTACAACCCTTTATGAAAAAGGTATTTTGACATGTACTAATTGTACCTTATATCATATACAAGACAACATGAAAAGAAATGATTTCAAATATAGGAAAAAAACAAAATATGAAATCGGCTACACAAAAAAAACAAATATAATATTTGTTTTGAAAAGACTCTAGTTACCTTCTTTAAAGAAAGAATTTCAAAGATAGAAAAAAGACAAAAACATGAAATCGGCTACACAAAGAAAACAAATATAATATTGGTTTTGAAAAGACTCTAGTTACCTTTTTACAAACTCATAGAATGTCGACTTACTTGAAGTCATCATTCTCTTTGTATAGCATTAAATACCTTCTGTAAAGAATCCTTGTTAAATATCCTTCTCAAGAATGTCAACTTACTTGTAGTCTTCATTCTCTCTGTAGACTTTGAAAAACACAACATAAAGAAAACACTTGATATGACTATGTACAAATAAATATCTCAAAGCACTCATTGTACTTACACTCATTTAAAGTAAATAAGTACTTATGTACCTCAAATCATTAATTAGAATAAAGACAAAACTACATAATAGCCTTCAATCCAACGTTCAATGTACTATTGAAAGAAACAGACTTTTTACATAAAATATGTATTACCTAAAATATTACAACGACTAGTGTACCCTATATTTTACTTTTATGGAAAGAAGACTTTCTCGAATTTCTCTAAAGATGTTTTTTGAAATGACATGACATTTCACATCTCAAAAAGGCTACGATTTAAAAAAGCCAATGACTATTTTTTTAAGCTATAAAAACACACTCAAATGAACTATTCAAAACAGAAGGGAATGGAATAGACAAGTGAGCTTACAACGAGAAAAATACCTATTTGATATTTGAAGAGAGCCTAGAAAAAGAAAGAGAAAAGAAAGAGAAAAAGTCAAAAATAACTCTTTGACAAAGAGTATCTTCTGAGTGACAAACAGAACATTCTGAGAATCCTTCATTCGTGCATTCATATCATCCTGAAGGTTCTATAGGAAGTATTGTAACTTTCTGTTATTCACTGTAATCCTTCTTTGTTGAAAGAAGTAGACCTTTGTGAAAGAGGGTGTTGCCCTTCTCTGTTGAGAGAAGAAGACCTCTGTGAAAGAGGGTGTTGTCCTTCTCTGTTTAGAGAAGAAGACCTCTGTGGAAGAGGGTGTGCCCCTTCTCTGTTGAGAGAAGAAGACCTCTGAGGAAGAGAGTGTTGTACTATTTATCCGGTGACTCGGATGTTATAGTGGAAAGCTCAAGTGGTTTGCTTGGGGACTGGATGTAGGTCAGGGCTTTGACCGAACCAGTATAAATCCTGTATTTATTGTGTTGTGCCTTATTGCTTTATTTTTTATTATATCAACTTGCATCGTATTTCACTATTCACTCCCCTCTAGTGGAATTTCATTTGGTATCAGAGCAGGTTTGCTGGTTTCGACATAACAAGTCTTCCAGCACATATGACATCTACCTCTTATGCTCGTGATATTGAAGGTCAACACGCATCTCATCCTCCTTTCTTCAACGGCTCCAACTATGGATACTGAAAGTGCAGAATGGCTATATTTCTCAAATCCATAAATTTTGCTGTATGGAAAATTGTTGAGCATCCATACACATCTCCTTCCACAGACTATAACTTATGGTCTGATGAAGAAAAGAAAATGACAAACCTAAATGCAAAGGCTATGAATGCCTTATATTGTGCCATCGATCAGAATGAATTCAATAGAATATCTATATGTGAATCTGCATATGATATTTGGCATTCTTTAGAGGTTATTCATGAAGAAACCAACAAAGTGAAAGAAGCCAAAATCTCATCTCTTGTCAGAAAATATGAGTTGTTCAAAATGAACAAAGATGAACCCATCACAGAGATGTTCACCAGATTCACCAACATCACCAATGATCTGAAATCTCTGGGTGTAACCCACTCTCAGACAAAAAAGGTGAAGAAAATCTTGAGATCTCTCACAACTGATTGGGAGAAAAAGACTACTGCTATTAAAGAAGCTCAAGATTTATCCAAACTTTCCCTGAACGATCTAATAGGAAATCTTATGGCATATGAAGTCCACATGAAGGAAAGAAGGGAAGAAGAACAACCTTTGAAGAAAACTCTAGCCTTCCCAGCCCTTTCTGAGGATGAAGACTCAGAAAAAGAAACTGAGATTGCGCTGAGGATGAAGACTTAGAAAAAAAAACTGAGATTGCACTACTCACCAGAAAATTTCAGCGCTTTATGAGAAGGAACCGACTTCCAAATAAGCACAAAGAAAGAAAAGACCCAAAATAAGATTCTATGTGCTACCAGTGTAATAAGCCAGGTCACCTGAGATGTGATTGTCCTCTTCTCAAAAGAAAATCCAAGAATGAGGAACCAAAGAAAAGGTTCTTCAAGAAAAAGGCTCTGCATGCTCAATGGGATGATTCAGAACCATCCACCAGTGAAGAGTCAAATGATGATGAAGCAGAAACCGCCAACATGTGCTTCATGGCAGAAAACTCTGTAAGTGAATCTCTTGATTTCTCCTTTGAAGATCTTCAAAATGCTTTTCAGGAACTTTTTGAAGAATCAAGGAAAACGATTCTAAAAAATAAATAGTTAAAATCTGAGAATCTAGAGCTCCTTTTGAAAAATGAAAAACTCAGTATTGAAAATTCTGAGTTACAAAAGAAAAATCTTCTTATTACTTCTGAAATCTCGTCTACTAGCTTCAAGACTAAAAATCTGCAAGTAGAAATTTCAGAATTAAAAAGTAAAACTGAGAACCTTATGAAAACGGTTTTCAAGTTTACTAAAGGAAAAGAGAACTTGGATAAACTCCTATCCTCTCAAAAAGTCTCTTTCTACAAGAATGGTATTGGCTACTCTCATTTCAACAAGCCTTCTTGTATGAATCAAAAGACCACTTTTGTGAAAAGTTCTTCTGAACAAAAAAAAGAGTATTATAATTTTAATTTTTTGAACTCCTCTAAGGCTGTAGACAAACCCAAATCCAAATGGATATGGGTTCCAAAGTCTAACAAAAAGGGACCCGATTGGGTACCAAAAAGAAATTTTACTTAATGATTTGCAGGCTCCAAACAAGAAGAACAGATGGATTCTAGACATTGGATGTTCAAAACACATGACTGGACATTCAGATCTCTTTGCTGTTCTTCATAAAAAAGGAGGAACCGTCACCTTTGGAGATAACAACAAAGGTTTGATAATAGGTATTGGTAATATTGGAAATATAGATAAACCTCTTATCAAAGACGTTCTCCTGGTTAAAGGCTTAAAACATAACCTTCCAAGTATTAGTCAAATGTGTGATACAGGTTATAATGTTAGCTTTAATCATAATGCTTGTCTTATAGCAGACACTAATGAAAATATTATCTTAAAAGGTATAAGAAAAAATAATATATATGAACTATACCTAGAAAACATCACAGAACATTGCCTCATAGCTAATAATGACTCTCAACACTTATGGCACATGAGAATGGGTCATGTCAATTCTAAGTACATGTCTAATCTAGCTAAAGATAAGTTAGTACGTGGGTTACCCAAAATATCTTTTAAAAAGGATTATTTTTGTGATGCATGTCAATTAGGAAAACTGTCTAAATCATCTTTTAAATAAAAAAATATCATTTCAAGCAAAAGACCTCTAGAGCTTCTCCACCCGGATCTCTTTGGTCCTTCTAGAGTAGCTAGTCATAATCACAACAAATACGTTTTTGTCATTGTAGATGACTACTCAAGATTTACTTGGGTAATATTTTTGAAAAACAAAAGTGATACGTTTTGTCAATTTGAAATTTTATGTAAAAAATTACAAAATGAAAAATCTTGTTCTATTATTAAAATCCGTAGTGACCATGGAGGAGAATTTGAAAATGAACTTTTTGAAAATTTTTGTAACTTGCATGGTATTTCTCATAACTTTACCTTTCCTAGAGCTGCACCTCAAAATGGTGTAGTAGAAAGAAAGAATAGAACCGTTCAGGAATCTGCTAGAACTATGCTCCAACACAATAATCTTGCTAAATCTTTTTGGGCAGAAGCTGTTAATACTGCATGCTACATAACAAATAGAGTTCTCATTAGACCCTTATTAAATAAAACTCCCTATGAACTATTCTATGACAAAACTCCAAGAATAGACTATTTCAAAGTCTTTGGTTGTAAATGCTTTATCCTAAACACAAAAGATAGCCTAGATAAATTTGATGCTAAATCTATTGAAGGCATATTTTTAGGATATTCAAGTCATAGTAAAGCATACGGGGTTTTCAATAAGAGTTCTAAGTCTATTGAAGAATCTATGCATGTTAGTTTCTGTGAATCTATTGATCAATCTGTTCATAAGCAAACTAACGATGATGATGTTGAAAGTACAAATTTATTTTTAGATAACACAGCTAAGTCTAATGAAGATGATCATCAAAGAACATTTGTCGATATCAAAGATCATCCTCAAAAGCAGATTTTGGGAAAACTGACAAAGGGGGTTCAGACTAGAGCTCAGCTAGAACGGATTGCAAATATGGCATTCATTTCTCAACTTGAACCAAAGAAGATTGATGAAGCCATCATCGATGAGTTCTGGATGCTAGCCATGACTGAAGAACTGAATCAATTCCAAAGGAATGAAGTTTGGGATCTTGTACCAAGACCAAAGGAACATCCGATCATTGGGACAAGATGGATCTTCAGAAACAAGCTAGATGAAACAGGTAATGTTATAAGAAACAAAGCAAGACTAGTAGCTCAAGGATACAACCAGGAGGAAGGTATTGATTTTAATGAAACATTTGCTCCTGTTGCTAGACTTGAATCTATTAGAATGTTTTTAGCATATGCAAGCTATATGGATTTCAAATTATATCAAATGGATGTTAAAAGTGCCTTTTTAAATGGTTTTATAAATGAAGAAGTTTATGTAAAACAACCTTCAGGATTTGAAAATGAACAATATCCAGATCATGTTTTCAAACTCAAACGTGCTTTGTATGGATTAAAACAAGCACCTCGTGCTTGGTATGATAGACTTAAAACCTTTTTATTAAAAACTGTTTTTTCTGTAGGCAAAGCAGACTCTACTTTATTTGTGAAAATAATGAATAATCATACCCTAATTGTTCAAATATATGTGGACGATATCATCTTTGGATCTTCTAACAACACTCTTTGTGAAGAATTTTCTAAGTCCATGCAGAAAGAATTTGAAATGAGTATGATGGGAGAACTCACCTACTTTCTTGGACTGCATAATAAGCAAACCAAGGATAGAGTTTTCATCAATCAGTCTAAGTATGCTCGTGAACTTCTGAAGAGGTTCAACTTGAACTCAACTGCTTCAAAATCTACTCCTATGAGCACTACTATTGTTTTGGACAAAGATGAAGATGGTAAGTCTGTTGATACAAAGGTATACCGAGGTATGATAGGATCACTTCTCTATTTAACTGCTAGCCGTCCAGATATTATGTTCAGTGTTTGCTTGTGTGCTAGATTTCAGTCAAATCCAAAAGAATCACATCTTAAAGCTGTAAAAAGAATAATGAGATATTTAAAAGACACAGTTGATTTTGGATTATTCTATTCAAAATCCTCTACATTTGATCTAATCTCATACAGCGATGCTGACTTTGCTGGAAGTAAATCTGACAGAAAAAGCACAAGTGAAACATGTCATATGCTAGGACACTCACTTGTATCATGGTTTAGTAAGAAACAAAACTGTGTATCCTTATCTACTACTGAAGCCGAATACATTGCTGCTAGCCTAGCCTGTACACAAGTTATCTGGATGAAACAAACCTTAAATGATTTTGGTTTAAATTTTGAAAATACAACTA
The DNA here is from genome assembly GCF_984573655.1 of Nuphar pumila. Lineage (NCBI taxonomy): Eukaryota > Viridiplantae > Streptophyta > Magnoliopsida > Nymphaeales > Nymphaeaceae > Nuphar > Nuphar pumila. The sequence continues at coordinate 83,330,632 of NC_143257.1, forward strand.
TTTTCTGTGACAATACTAGTGCTATAAACTTATCTAAGAATCCGATTTTACACTCACGAACTAAGCATATTCAAATAAGACACCACTTCCTAAGAGAACAAGTCTTAAACAACATAATTAAACTCGAATTCATACCCACTAATCAACAGTTAGCAGACATTTTCACTAAACCATTGAAACATGAAGACTTTACACGAATTAGAAGAGAACTAGGAATATGCAAACTAAGTGACTTATAAATTAATCACACTTATTATAATACTTCTTATAAGTTTTGTTAAAATCTTATTTTAAAAGTTTTTTTTTCTTCTTATCAATTTTTGTTAGTCAAACTAGGTTTCCATATTCACGTATACTCTAAACTCTTATAAGACACATTCTTTATGTCTTTCAACTTGTCATCTTTCAAGTACACATTCATAATGACTCCTTGTCCTATCTCCTTTCACTCATATCCATAAGAACTAATTATATTAAAAGCTATCATGACATTGTTCACATCACTCATCTCATAACTCCTTCATTATTTTTGTCCTTTTGTGAAAACTTCTCTTACGATAAGTTGATTCACCATTCAACATGATAAACATATTATTTTATGAGAAATCTTATTTTTTTTAGCCAAAATCGAATGATTATTTTTTTTTGTTCTTTTTACCTTCTTCTAAAGATCTAGTTGCTATGTTTTTACGTAAAAATTTTAATATATCATTTGTTATATCATATATTACGTACACTCTATCTCTATCATGTCTTCCTTTTCCTCCTATCGAGACACATCACCAAAACATTAATGCCTTTCATGAAAAATTCAAATGATTACCCTCTCGTACCACCTTTTAAGTTATTATATCTCACGTAAATTTTTACTATATCATCTATTATATCATAGCCTAAGAACAATCTATTATCATCTCTTCATGCTTTACATCTTTTACAAAAAGTATTGTAAAATTCTCTTTTCAAAAACTTGTACTCCACTCATTAGTACGTTTTGTATCACCTTTTTATCTCTCTCTCTCTCTCTCTACATTATACGAAGTTCCTTTTCATATATTTTATATCTCTCTCCAATCGAGACTCATTAAAACCTTGTCCTTCACTCCACTTTATGTCATACATCTCTTATCCAACTTCAAGTGATTTGTGTCCTTTATGACCACTCTCATTTCTTCACACATCCGTATCACCCTCCTTTATATCTATTCACACTCCTTTTACGTATATCAAAATATACACTTCTTAAATAAGAAATTATTGCACTTCATCATATTCTCATGTTTGTCCTATTCCAAACTCCCTCTTCACGATTTTGGAATGCTTTCACATAAAGTAAATCCTTGAAAAAGTTGTTTGTTCTTATTAGGCCATTATTCACTCTCTATCTATTCTCCATGATCTTCACGAAAACCTTTAAAAACTCTTGAATCATTCTTTCTCTTACGTTTGAAATGACACTCCATACTCAATTCATGACTCTTCTCACTATCCAATAAGATTGCCCATAGAAAATTTGTTACATATTATTTCGAAACTATGTCCTTCTTAATATCTTCATTAATATAATACACTATCTTCCAAAATTGATTTGATTTGTCATTCACAAGCTTCTAAACTTACAACTCACGCATTTCCTCTTTCCACTATAATCTAAAAATCTTTCACTTCCAATGTCATTCATTTCTTATCACCATTATTTTTCTTCTTCTATTTATTAGATTGATTCATATCTCCTTCCCACGATTTTTTCTATTCTCTTACAAACTCTTACTCCTTTCCAAGCCTTTCTCTCTTGCTCGTTCTTTCTAAGCCCTTGCCATGGCTTCCTCCTCAAACACTGCAATCACTGCCGCCGACCTAAGGGATCCCGATCTATTTCACTTCTATAATTCCCTTTGTTCTCGACCAATTCATGAAGGTAAATTGGTTAACTACAACGACTTCATATTATTTGACCTAGACAGATCTCTCCCCGAACTCAAACACTTACTAGGATCTTCATCCCAAACTGCTTACTATCCCGAACTCGTCCGACTCTTCTACACAAATTTTTCTTCTAATCATGAACAAACTACCATCACCACCAAAGTACGCGGACGCCTGATGTCCTTTCATGCTTCCTCATTAGGAAAAATTCTTAATCTTCCTTCCACCGGCATAAACCTAGACAACATAGTACCACTCGAATGGTCGGTACTTCGAAAAATTCTTCTCTGCACCAACTGCTCACAACTTCCCTGGCACATGAGGAATCTCCAACCTCATGCTCAACTTCTTGCCCAGATTCTTCTCCACAATATCTATCCCAAGTCTCCACGCAAGGGATTAGTACCAAGAAAAATCTCTCTCCTTCTCTACGCAATTTTTTCTTCTACTCTGATAAACTGGTCCAACATTCTTTTCGACCTTTTTATTCGTTATAAAAAATTTCAGCCTCTTCTTTTCGGGTGTTTTATAACTCCCATTTTAAAATACTTCAAAGTACCCCTTCAAAACGAAGTTATCCTCCATTCCTCTCAGGTCCTCGATGCTACTTCCTTCAATCTCAGGTCCCTGCATCTGCCCGGCTCTGATGAAGATGCTCCAACATCCAACAACTTATCTTTTAGACTGTACTAGCTGTATTCTTTTCGTTCTGTAATAACTTTTAATTAATTCTGGTCTGTAATAACTTTACATTTTTTTTTATTGTTTTGTCTGTAATAACTCTCTTACTCTGATCCCTCCCTTTTTGTCCATGACAAAGGGGGAGAAAAATCCTGTCTCCATTATTGGAGAAAAATACTCTCTTTAACAATTTTTTCAATAGTTTTATGATATTATTATTTCTATGCATAATGCCTTTTTGACAAGGGGAGCATATTTTGTCATCATCAAAAAGGGGGAGAATGTTGAGAAACTCTGTTTTGATGTCACATAATACGATACACTATCTTATTTGATTTCATATGATATGATAATATGTCTTCTTGAAAAATGTTATATAATGACTGGATATGTTTTGCCATATATCTAACGAGTATTTGATGCAAGGATATCTCACTAAAAAAGGATGGAGACCTCTTGTTCAAGTACAACTATGATGCAATCATACTCCTTGAAGAAAAAGCTTGTTGAGCCATGCACTCCTAAAGACCATCTAAAAGAGATCGGCTTCCTCAAGTTGAAGATTTTTTCTTCTTTAGAGTCATTTGTAATAGAACCTTCAGAAGGATGCATATTGCATATTACATACTCACTCATAAAAGCTATTTCATAAAAGTATACGATAGTTTCAAAAAGCTCCTTTTTGAAAACAAATAATTGTACCTTCTTACAACCCTTTATGAAAAAGGTATTTTGACATGTAATAATTGTACCGTATATCATATACAAGACAACATGAAAAGAAATGATTTCAAATACAGGAAAAAGACAAAATATGAAATCGGCTACACAAAGAAAACAAATATAATATTGGTTTTGAAAAGACTCTAGTTACCTTCTTTAAAGAAAAAATTTCAAAGATAGAAAAAAGACAAAAACATGAAATCGGCTACATAAAGAAAACAAATATAATATTGGTTTTGAAAAGACTTTAGTTACCTTTTTACAAACTCATAGAATGTCGACTTACTTGAAGTCATCATTCTCTTTGTATAGCATTAAATACCTTCTGTAAAGAATCCTTGTTAAATATTCTTCTCAAGAATGTCGACTTACTTGTAGTCTTCATTCTCTCTGTAGACTTTGAAAAACACAACATAAAGAAAACACTTGATATGACTATGTACAAATAAATATCTCAAAGCACTCATTGTACTTACACTCATTTAAAGTAAATAAGTACTTATGTACCTCAAATCATTAATTAGAATAAAGACAAAACTACATAATAGCCTTCAATCCAACGTTCAATGTACTATTGAAAGAAACAGACTTTTTACATAAAATATGTATTACCTAAAATATTACAACGACTAGTGTACCCTATATTTTACTTTTATGGAAAGAAGACTTTCTCGAATTTCTCTAAAGATGTTTTTTGAAATGACATGACATTTCACATCTCAAAAAGGCTACGATTTAAAAAAGCCAATGACTATTTTTTTAAGCTATAAAAACACACTCAAATGAACTATTCAAAACAGAAGGGAATGAAATAGACAAGTGAGCTTACAACGAGAAAAATACCTATTCGATATTTGAAAGAGAGCCTAGAAAAAGAAAGAGAAAAGAAAGAGAAAAAGTAAAAAATAACTCTTTGACAAAGAGTATCTTCTGAGTGACAAACAGAACATTCTGAGAATCCTTCATTCGTGCATTCATATCATCCTGAAGGTTCTATAGGAAGTATTGTAACTTTCTGTTATTCACTGTAATCCTTCTTTTTTGAAAGAAGTAGACCTCTGTGAAAGAGGGTGTTGCCCTTCTCTGTTGAGAGAAGAAGACCTCTGTGAAAGAGGGTGTTGTCCTTCTCTGTTGAGAGAAGAAGACCTCTGTGGAAGAGGGTGTGCCCCTTCTTTGTTGAGAGAAGAAGACCTCTGAGGAAGAGGGTGTTGTACTATTTATCCGGTGACTCGGATGTTATAGTGGAAAGCTCAAGTGGTTTGCTTGGGGACTGGATGTAGGTCAGGGTTTTGACCGAACCAGTATAAATCCTGTGTTTATTGTGTTGTGCCTTATTGCTTTATTTTTTATTATATCAACTTGCATCGTATTTCACTATTCACCCCCCCTCTAGTGGAATTTCATAAAATGCGCTCCTGAACACTTAGAAATGGTTTTGAACTGAAATAGAAACACTCAAACTCTTGGTGAGCTCAAGTTAGACTCTGGGGAGTATGACTGACTCGAAAACAATTGGCTTGGATTTGAGTGAGAAATGAACTCATTTCTGAAGAAATGATCCCATTTTGGCAGGAATGGTCAGAAATGAAAATGGTCTGTTCATTGTGGACTCAAATGAATTTGAAATGACTGATATTCTAAATGTTTTGAACTGACCAGTGAGCTTGGTTGACTCTGACTGACTGGGGTCCGGGATGTCCTAGGGGTAAAATGGTAATTTTTCTAATAAAAAAATGAGTAAAGTGGTGATTTTCTGAAACTGACTCGGGGTTTGACTCCTATACTGACCTAACAACGTTGACACTGCACGAGAAGGGTTGTTTGAGAATGGATGAGGAAAATTTGGAGTGTTTATAGATGCCCCTCTTTGCTACTAAGCTGGCTTGAAGACGAGCTTAGTGGTAAAGAAAAACACACCAAATTTGGGCTATAAAAATGCCCCAGTTAGAAGGATCTGACTGGGTATGAAGAAATTAGCCCTGATGAAAATGGTAGATATGAAATGAAGAATAAAGAAGAAAATTTTACTTCAAAAGAAGTGAGATTCAGGTTTTGCCCTTAACCTGGATGGGACGGGAAATACCTCATGTAGAAACGAAGCTCAGGTTTGACCCTTAACCTGACCGGGGAATGAAATACCTCATCAAAGGAGGCTCAAGTTTGTACCCTTATCCTGATTGGGAGGAAAATAAAATACCTCATCAAAGGACGCTCAAGTTTGTACCCTTATCCTGATTGGGCAGAAAATGAAATACCTCATCAAAGGCGGCTCAGGTTTGTACCCTTATCCTGATTGGGTGGAAAAATGAAATACCTCATCAAAGGGGGCTCAGGTTTGTACCCTTATCCTGATTGGGCAGAAAATGAAATACCTCATCAAAGGAGGCTCAGGTTTGTACCCTTATCCTGATTGGGTGGAAAAATGAAATACCTCATCAAAGGAGGCTCAGGTTTGTACCCTTATCCTGATTGAGCAGAAAATGAAATACCTCATCAAAGGAGACTCAGGTTTGTACCCTTATCCTGATTGGGCAATGAAATACCTCATCAAAGGAGGCTCAGGTTTGTACCCTTAACCTGATCAGGCAATGAAATACCTCATCAAAGGAGGCTCAGGTTTGTACCCTTATCCTGATTGGGTGGAAAAATGAAATACCTCATCAAAGGAGGCTCAGGTTTGTACCCTTATCCTGATTGGGCAGAAAAATGAATGGAATCCTCGAAGGAAGAAACCATGATGGAACCTTCGGATTTCCACACAATGAATCCGATAGGGGTTTTGCAAAAGGATAAAATTGGGGTCCCTAAAGCTTGAAAAGGGGTTTGATTTTGGGCGCCTCATTGCTGAGACTAAATAACTTTTGAAATTGGTGACCTTTTGCGAGAAAATGATTGGTGGCTTAACCTCAAGCCGAAATTGGACTGTCTATGGTGGGACAGTGGGGACACAGGAAAGTGTGCGAATCTGAGAGCCCAGGCGCTCAGATTATACCAACATAAGGGAAGGAACCTTGAAAACTCCCGTTATCAAGTCCTTAAAAGGGATAACAACTGATGTCAGGATGCGCCAAAGATGAACCTCAAACTCGCGTTTCACGCCAGGATAGCTAGAAAATATTGTCAAAATGTTGAAAATTATTGTTGATCCAAAATGATTGAAAGTGATGCACATTGTTTTGAAAATATTCCCTCTTTTCTACCTGAAGTATTACCTTTGACGGGGCTTAACTTCGTAGAATCAAGATTTGAATTCAAATTTCTTGCAATTGACTTTCTTTCAAGGAGGCTATCAATTTCCTTGATATGAATAGAAAAGAGAGTATTCTTGATATTGTTAAAGCAATTGGTGAAGGAATATTGATAATAGAATTTCAAAAATTTTAAAGAAGATTCTTGACAGATTCGGCAGTCTGATATCCTAGGATTCTTTTCTCATGATGATCTTTCTGCACACTTTTTTTTTCTTTTTTTTGGCAGAATTAGAGCTCTCTTAAGCTTTTGGGAATTTTATTACATCTGAAAGTGCACTAGGATCGAGGCAACGAGCACTAGAGGGGGGGTGAATAGTGATTTTAAAAAAAATTCTGCAGAATATAGAATGATTTTGCAAATCGAAAAGCAAACACACAAAGAACACAAGATTTTATCCTGGTTTGGTCTAACCCGACCTACATCCAGTCCCCAAGCAAAACCTACTTGAGATTTTCCACTATCAACCTTGTAAACTACAAGATCACACAGACCATAACCGGTCCCACTTTCAGTAACAATCCTACTGAAAGCAAACAACTCCTTTACACCTAGGAGTCCTTTTTACAGAAAAGAAATAACAACTTACAATACAACCTATGAGCCTTCCTTTTGAATGCAAATGAGATGCAATTGACTTTTGAGGTTGTTGAAACACTCTACTCACGAATTCACTATCTCTCAAAGTGATTTGAGTGAAAAACTGAAGTGAAAAATATCACGTGAGTGAGAAAACAAATACTTGAATGAATAGGAGTGAAAAACAATAAGTAAATGATTCAAATCAATTGAATTCTTGTTGTTTCTCTGTGTTTTTTAGTGTAAAATGCACTCATATTTATAGTTAAAAGATTCCATACGTTGAGAGTATGAAAGGGTGTCAAAACAGTCCATTTCGAACGATCAAAACGTTTGAAAAATGAAAAGACACGCCTTTGTGAAGTTTCAGGAAAACGGTAAAATTAGTCGACTGAAACATCAGTTAGTCGACTAATAGTTAGTTATTAGTAGACTGACAGTTATCGTCGATCGACTGATCTGTTAATCGAGCCGTTTGAAAATCTGAACTTTTGAAACTTAGTCGACTTGAGAAAAGTTAGTCGACTGATAATATCATCAGTAGGCTGAAAAACCTTTTAGTCGACTCCTGCTAAAATCTTCTAAAAAACAAACATTCTGTTCGGTCGACTGATAAAAAGCATTAGTCGACTGCTGCTAAAATTTTCAGAAAACACATGTTCTGTTCAGTCGACTGATAAAACCATTAGTCGACTGCTGCTAATTTTCCAGAAAACAGACATTCTGTCCAGTCGATTGATAAAATCTTCGGTCGACTAATTTGACAAGAATGACTTTTTAGAAAATATGGCGCGAAAGGATTAGTCGACTGATAAGTCTATTGGTCGACTAATAAACATGAAAATTTAAGAAAAGAGTTTTCTAAAAAGATTTTCAAAAGTGTTTCTTTTAGAAAAGTTTTTCTAAAGACTTTTAAGGTGAAATGCAACCTAAATATGCACTCTAAGTAAGGCTCTTACAAGAATCTAAGACTTTTAATGAATTAAACATTTGCACACAAGTCTTCAAAGATTCTTCATCGAATTCTTCAATTTCTTCATAGCCTTGGCTGAAATGCAGTTGATTCCACTTGCTCTTCATCGAAACCTTGTACTTGAAGTATCATGTATGGCTTCATTATCGTAACAATCTCCCCCTTTTTGATGATGACAAACTTAATCAAAGATGAAGCATTTAGATGCATAGATGGAGATTTTACTCCCCTTATCAATATGCTGCAAAACATTAAAAGTTAGCACATTTAAAGCACATATATCACATATTGATTGGTTTGCATTTCCCTTCATCATTTCTTCATGCATTTAGAAATACATTCATTCAAAGCTTTCTTTTTCTCTTAATTTTGCATTTCTCATGCAAGATCTCCTGCAATGTAATTGCTATCATCTTTTTCTCAAGATCTCCTGCAATTTCAATGTAATGCTATCTTTATCTTTTTCTCCCCCTTTGTCAGAATAAAAAAGAGTAAGGGCAAAAAATAGCATAAGCAAAATAGAGATACAAGTTTAAAATATTACTACCCATAAAGTATGTATTTCAAAGATCAAAGATCAGAAAAGAGAGTTTAGCAAATCCTTAATGGCAGTTACATCCTTCTGAATTGAAGCAAGTTGTTGAGTCACATCTTCACGAAAAGTGTGTTGATGCAGCTCCAAAGCTTCCAGTCTCTGCATAACTTCATCATGGTCTTGATTTGTTGAAAATTTCTTTCTTTTTGCATGAGATGAAGGTGTCGCAGAAGGTGAAGGTTCAGAAATAGATGGTTCATTAGGATCAGATGGTTCAGTTTGATCAACATTTAAAGGAGGCAGATATTTAATTTTCATTCTTTTAAAAATTGTTTGATCAAAGAACTCTTTTTGCTCAATGTATTTTTCATTTGTTAAAGGAACTTTGAAATGTCTAAAAATACGGGTTTTAAAACAAATCCAAGGGGTGTCGGGTCCCTTCAAAAAATTTTTAAAAAAAAATTAGTCGACTAAAACTTTATCGGTCGACTAAAAAGTGCAACTTATTCTAAAAATATCATCAGTCGACTAGAAATATATCGGTTGACTGACATGGTGCAATATATTCCAAAATATAAAACACCAGTCGACTAAAATTTTATCGGTCGACTAATATAGTGCGATTTTGAGATTTTGTTCAAAAATCAGCATTTTTATAAATAAAAAAACGAGCAAATACCTAGTTCTCTCCCAATTCTCATAAAATCTTCATTTTTAAGAGGTTTAGTGAAGATATCGGCATGTTGTTCTTTAGTGGAAATAAAATTTAATGAAATATCTCCTTTTAACACATGATCTCTTAAAAAATGATGTCTAACTTCAATATGCTTAGTTCTTGAGTGCTGAATAGGATTTTTCGAAAGATTTATAGCACTAGTGTTATCACAATAAATAGTTGTTGTGGAGTAATTCAAACCAAAATCTTTTAAGGTCTGTTTCATCCAAAGTACTTGTGAACATGCTAAACTAGCCGCTATATATTCTGCTTCAGTTGTTGAGAGTGATACTGAATTTTGCTTTTTACTAAACCAAGAGACTAAGGAATTTCCTAAGAAATGACAAGTTCCACTAGTACTCTTGCGATCAGATTTACTTCCTGCAAAATCTGCATCACTATATGAAACTAAATCAAAGGAAGATGATTTTGGGTAAAACAAACTGAAATCTGAAGTATCTTTCAAATAACGAGGAATTTGTTTTACTGCAGTTAAATGAGATTCCTTTGGATTAGCTTGAAATCTTGCACACATACAAACACTAAACATAATATCAGGTCGACTAGCAGTTAAGTATAATAGAGATCCGATCATACCTCTGTAGAGCTTAGTATCTACACTTTTACCATTTTCATCTTTATCAAGAGAAGTAGTTGTACTCATAGGATTCCGTCTTGATTTCGATGAGTCCATCCCAAATCTCTTGAGAAGTTCTTTTATATACTTAGCCTGATTGATGAAGATTCCTTCTTCAGTTTGCTTTATTTGAAGTCCAAGGAAGTAGTTTAATTCGCCCATCAAGCTCATTTCAAACTCTTCCTGCATAGCCTTAGCAAATTCTTTACAAAGAGAATCATTAGTAGAACCAAATATTATGTCATCAACATAAATTTGCACAATAAGAATATCTGAATTAAAATGTTTAATAAATAAAGTGGAGTCTACCCGACCAATGGAAAAACCAGATTGTTCTAGAAAATTTCGTAGTCTTTCATACCACGCTCTTGGTGCTTGTTTGAGTCCATACAGAGCTCTTTTCAATTTGTAGAACTTTTCTGGATATTTCTCATTTTCAAAGCCTGGGGGTTGCTCTACATAAACTTCTTCATTGATGTGTCCATTTAAGAATGCACTCTTAACATCAATTTGATATAACTTGAAGTTCATGTAACTAGCAAAAGCAAGCATCATACGAATTGATTCTAATCGAGCCACTGGTGCATAGGTTTCATCAAAATCTATGCCTTGTTCTTGATTATATCCTTGTGCCACTAGCCTTGCTTTGTTACGAATGACTTCACCATTTTCATCCAGCTTATTTCGGAAGACCCATCTTGTTCCAATTACCGGATGATCCTTTGGTCTATCAACTAGATCCCAAACATCATTCCTAGTGAATTGGTTAAGTTCTTCAGACATGGCTAAAAGCCAAAATTCATCATCACATGCCTCATTGATATTCTTTGGTTCTAATTTAGATATGAAAGCAACATTTGCAATATATTTTTCCAACTGCCTTCTAGTTTGGACACCACTCTTTATTTCACCAATAACTTGTTCATGTGGATGATTAGGAACTTCTTTCCAAACCGGTTGAAGAGGAATATTTTCTTGAGAAGTACTCTCTATCAAGGGTTCTTCTTGAAGTATTACTTCTTCTCCTTCGCTTAGAGGTATAACCTGCTCACAATTCTCATCAAATGCAACATGTAAAGATTCTTCAATACAAGATGTTCTTTTATTGAAAATACGATATGCTTTACTTCTAGAAGAATATCCAAGAAATATTGATTCATCTGATTTTGAATCAAACTTATCAAGATTATCTTTGGTATTTAACAAGAAACATTTACTACCAAAAATTTTGAAATATGAGATCTTTGGTATACGATCATAATACAATTCAAAACATGTTTTATGTAAAATTGGTCGAATAAGAACACGATTTAAGACATAACATGCTGTATTAATTACTTCAGCCCAAAAATATTTTGGTAAATTTTTATCTTGAAGCATGGTTCTAGCACATTCTTGCAAAGTTCTATTCTTTCTTTCAACAACTCCATTTTGTGGAGCCGCTCTAGGAAAAGCAAAGTTGTGAGAGATACCATGTAAATCACAAAACTTTAGAAAAGATTCATTTTCAAATTCACCACCATGATCACTACGAATTTTAATAATAGATGTAGATTTTTCATTTGTAATTCTTCTACAAAGTTTAGAAAATTCTGAAAAAGCATCATTTTTGCTTTTTAAAAAAATCACCCATGTAAACCGAGAATAATCATCTACTATAACAAAAGCATACTTGCTACCATTCAAACTTTGAATTCTAGATGGTCCAAATAGATCTAAATGTAAAAGTTCAAGAGGACGTTTTGTTGAAACTATATCTTTTGCTTTAAAAGAACTCTTGATTTGTTTACCCCTTTGACAAGCATCACATAAGTGATCCTTTTTATATGGTATTCTAGGTAGGCCTCTTACAAGATCATTCTTGGATAATTTTGAAATAATTTTAAAGTTAACATGTCCAAGTCTCTTGTGCCATAACCATTGAATTTCATTTGAAACAATAAGACATTTTTCATTAAAAGAGGGTAATTCATCTAGATATAGTTCATACACATTGTTTAGTTCATACACATTGTTTCTTCTTTTACCTTTAAAAATGATCTTTTTAGATTGAAAATCAGAAATTAAGCATAAATCATTTTCAAAAGAAACATGAAAACCTTTATCACATAATTGACTGATAGATATTAAATTATTCATTAAACCATCTACTAAAAGAACATTTTCTATCAAGGAAAATTTTGGATTACCAATATTACCAATACCTATCACTTTTCCCTTGTTATTGTCACCAAAGGTGACGGTTCCTCCATCCTTATTTTGGAGGGTAGAAAATAACTCCGACCTTCCAGTCATATGTTTGGAACAGCCGCTGTCCAATATTCATTTGCTCCTTATGTTGTGTACCTACAACAAAATCAGAAAACAGAGCATTTGACCCCTTTCTATTTTCGGGTCCATGAGAGTTAGTCTTAGGAACCCATATCCATTTGGATTTTGGTTTCCTTTGATAATAGATATTCTTTCTATAAAAAGATTTAGAATAAACATTTCTAGAATAATCATTTCTAGATGCATTTCTATTAGAACTAGAAAGTTTAGTTTTATGAACAAAAGGTTGAGAATAATGTTTTTGATTTTTCACCACAAGGTTTGGTCTATTTTGAGTATCAAAGAAGCTATATCCCAATCCGGTTTTATTAACCGAGCATCTTTGAGAACCAAGAAGTTTTTTTAGATTCTCTTGACCATTTGTGAATTTGGTCACTATAGAAAGAAGATCTTTTGACTTTTCTTTAAGACTAAATATTTCATTTTGTAAGAGATTGGTTCTAACTCCAATTTCTTTTATCTCAAGTGCTTGGCAAGAATTTTCCTTCTTGAGATCTTCTATTTCTTGAAGTAACACTTTATTTTGAGAGTCAAGAGTTAAATTTTCAGTTTTTAACTCTTTATTTTTAGAACTAAGACTCTTAAATTTAGCATATAAATCATTAAATGCTTCAAATAACTCATCATAGTCGAATTGACTTACCGAATCTTCTTGTGCTACAAAACACATGTTGGTGACTTCTTCATTTGATTCTTCATCGAAAGGGGAGTCACTATCATCCCAACATGCTTGAAATGCCTTTTTCTTCTTGAATTGGTCCTTGGGCTTGAATTTGAGAAGAGGACAATCTTTCTTGATATGTCCTGCCTTTTTGCAGTTAAAGCACTTTACTTCATTGGGAACAGAAGAATCTGCTTTCTTTACCTTTCTTTGAAATCTTCTCTTTTTGATGAATCTTCTGAATTGCCTTGTGATGAGGGCAATATCTTCATCTTCTTCTGAATTTTCTGAGTCAGAAGTAGCCTTAAAAGCAAGAGATTTCTTCTTAGGTTCTTCTTCTTGTCTGTCTTGAAGTTGGACCTCATATACCATTAAGTTATCAACTAAGTCTTCAAGAGTGAGAGTATTGAGATCATTTGCTTCTTCAATAGCAGTGGTTTTTCTCTCCCATTCAGGAGTTAAACACCTTAGAATCTTTCTGACTAAATCCACTTGTGAATATTCTTTTCCAAGGGATTTCAAAGTGTTAGTTATATCGGTCATTCTAGTTACCATGTTCGATATAGATTCATTTTGCTTCATTTTGAACAATTCAAATTTATGAACTAAAGAAGCAATTTTAGATTCTTTTACCTTTGACGTACCTTCGTGTGTCATGAGAAGAGTATGCCAGATTTCATTTGTTGTAGAGCATTGAGAGATGCGATTGAATTCTACCTTGTCAACGCCACAATATAATGCATTCATGGCTTTGGCATTCAGTGAAGCAGTCTTCTTTTCATCATCGGTCCATTGGCTGAAATCAGTTGATGGAGTTTGGTACTTTTCTGAAACAACTCTCCAGATATCTAGATCCATGGATTGCAAGAATATTGTCATTCTTACTTTCCAGTATCCATAGTTTGTTCCGTCGAAGAGAGAAGGACGAACAGAGGAGCTTCCTTCTTTGTGCTGAGATGTTGTAGTTGCCATGCTAGTTGATGGTCAAATCAAAGTAATAGCAAACTTGTTCTCTGATACCAAATGAAAGTGCACTAGGATCGAGGCAATGAGCACTAGAGGGGGGTGAATAGTGCTTTTAAAAAAATTTCTACGGAATATAGAATGATTTTGCAAATCGAAAAACAAACACACAAAGAACACAAGATTTTATCCTGGTTTGGTCTAACCCGACCTACATCCAGTCCCCAAGCAAAACCCGCTTGAGATTTTCCACTATCAACCTTGTAAACTACAAGATCACACAGACCATAACCGGTCCCACTTTCAGTAACAATCCTACTGAAAGCAAACAACTCCTTTACACCAAGGAGTCCTTCTTTTTACAGAAAAGAAATAACAACTTACAATACAACCTATGAGCCTTCATTTTGAATGCAAATGAGATGCAATTGGCTTTTGAGGTTGTTGAAACACTCTACTCACGAATTCACTATCTCTCAAAGTGATTTGAGTGAAAAACTGAAGTGAAAAATATCACGTGAGTGAGAAAACAAATACTTGAATGAATAGGAGTGAAAAGCAATAAGTAAATGATTCAAATC